>NC_044051.1:15238403-15320903 GCF_902167405.1 Gadus morhua | reverse complement strand
TGATGTCTTTCTGACTTCCAATGGTTTCTTCTCTCTCTCTCACTCTCTCTCTCGCTCTCTCTCTCTTTCATTATCTCTCTCTCTCTCTCCCTCCCTCCCTCCCTCTCTCTCTCTCTCTTTCTCTCTCTCTCTCTCTCTTTCCCCCTCCCTCCCTCTCTCTCTCTCTCTCTCTCTCCCTCCCTCCCTCTCTCTCTCTCTCTCTCTCTCTCTCTCTCTCTCTCTCTCTCTCTCTCTCTCTCTCTCTCTCTCTTTCTCCCTCCCTCCCTCCCTCCCTCCCTCCCTCCCTCTCTCTCTCCCTCTCTCTCTCTCTCTCTCTCTCTCTCTCTCTCTCTCTCTCTCTCTCTCTCTCTCTCTCTCTCTCTCTCTCTCTCCCTCTCTCTCTCCCTCTCCCTCCCTCCCTCTCCCTCTCTCAGCTCACCTTCTGTGTGAAACCCTGGTGGCTCCAGACACGTGTGAGTCGTCGACAGACACGCCGCGTCGCCTCGACAACAACAACCACCTCCACCACCACCTCAAGCTCCGCCCCGACGGTACCGTCCCCAGCCCCCGGGGCCCCCAGGCCGACCCGGAGACCAGCCTGGTGAAGCCGGCGCTGGGCCTGCTGCAGCCGCCGCCGCCGCCGCCGCCGCCGCCCCACGGAGGCTCCGCCCGGCCCGCCCGGCTGTCCCTGGAGCGCAGCTTCTCCGCCGAGGAGGACCAGCAGAAGGGGCTCCAGTGCACGCTGCGGCCCGCCCGCGTCTACACCATCACCCCCCCGCACGGCATGCTGATGAGCAGCGCCCGGGGGAGCAAGGAGAGCCTGGAGCTGGAGGTCCTGAAGGAGCGGCCGGGGGGCCGCGGGGAGCCCCACCTCAACCTCAACGCCGGCCTGGGCCAGCCCTCCGCCTCGCCGTCCTCCACCACCTCCTCCCCCACCCAGCACCGCGGCAACCGCGGCAGCGCCGGCCGCGCCGGGAGCCATCACCACGGCAACCACCACCACGGGAACCACCACCACAACGCGGCGCCGTCGGGCTCCGGCGGCGGCGGCAGCGGCGCTAGCCAGCACACGCTAACTGTGGGGGGCGGCGGCGGGAGCCACCACGGGGCCCACGGTCACCATGGACACCACCTGTCGCAGCCGCTGCTGCAGACGTCTGTCTCCGCCCACAACATCCGGGGGTGGGGCGAGGGCGGCGGCGAGGGGGGAGGCGGCGGCATGGCGGGGGACCAGGCCAGCGTGGGCGGCAGCGGGGCCCCGTCCCGCAGCCAGGGGTCTCTGGACCTGGAGAGCTCGTCCCGCGAGGCAGGCAAGCAGAGGGGAGGGGAGGGGGGGGAGATGGGGTAACCACGGGAACCGGTGATGAGCTGGTGGTTGAGTGCAGTCTGAATTGATTTTATGATAATGTATGATGTATTAATATTGATAGAGAGGGAGGGAGAGCCGGTGGGAGCTTTGCGTCTGTTCATTTGCATTGTTAAAGAATTGTTTGCTTTATTCTTTTAAGATGATGCTTGAATTGAAAGTGTCATTGAATATTCTTCAATACTTTGAAGAATTTTTAACTTAGAACCAGGTGAAAATTTTGATTCATTAACACAAAACACATATGCCACACAAGTGTCAAAAGGAATTAAGAACAGTAATTTATTATTTTCAGTCTAGTTTCTGACAACATAACCAAACCCGCAGTGCTTGAGGTTTGGTTTGGTTGTGGTTGTGATGGTGGAGGTCGTGGTGGTGATGACGCTGGCTCTGTACACCCTTGTCACATTTAATATGAATTCCCATTGTGAGGATTTATTTATTGAATTCATTTTAGTTTGATTCGATTTTAGTTGAACTTTAATTGGATTATTTAATGAATTGGTTAAAATATATGAATTACTTATTTAATCTTTGTATTTGAATTTGTATTCCATTTTTTTTATAACTTACATTTAGGTTGAAATAAATGTTATTATTTTGTATCTATTTAATCCTTTCTTCATTAGTAATACCATCCGGCCCTCTTTCAGTTATTTTCCTCACGTGTTCCTTTTCCTCTGCAGAGGACAGCAGCTGGTTCCCCAAAGAGAACATGTTCAGCTTCCAGACCGCCTCAACCACCATGCAGGCGTGAGTACCAACCCAGGACCTCACCGAGGGGTACTGCCTCACGAGGTCCCCAAAGAGGGGTACTGCCTCAGGTCCCCATAGAGGGGTACTGCCTCCCCGAGGTCCCCAAAGAGGGGTACTGCCTCAGGTCCCCATAGAGGGGTACTGCCTCAGGTCCCCATAGAGGGGTACTGCCTCAGGTCCCCATAGAGGGGTACTGCCTCCCCGAGGTCCCCAAAGAGGGGTACTGCCTCAGGTCCCCATAGAGGGGTACTGCCTCAGGTCCCCATAGAGGGGTACTGCCTCACCGAGGTCCCTATAGAGGGGTACTGCCTCAGGTCCCCATAGAGGGGTACTGCCTCAGGTCCCCATAGAGGGGTACTGCCTCAGGTCCCCATAGAGGGGTACTGCCTCACCGAGGTCCCCATAGAGGGGTACTGCCTCAGCTCCCCATAGAGGGGTACTGCCTCAGGTCCCCATAGAGGGGTACTGCCTCAGGTCCCCGTAGAGGGGTACTGCCTCACCGAGGTCCCCATAGAGGGGTACTGCCTCAGGTCCCCTAGAGGGGTACTGCCTCAGGTCCCCTAGAGGGGTACTGCCTCAGCTCTCCAGGTCAAAAGACAAGACATACACAAACACCGAAATCAACTATTGGGTCTTACATCCAAACTGATAGTAACAATAAGCCCAATGCATAAATGAATAGTTGGTTAATTGGCGTTAATTGGTTTTTAATGTTAGTCCCTCATTTCCCTTCTAGGATTTATAAAGAATCTTATATTGCCTCATCTCATCTTATCTATAACGTATATTCTGTTCTTCCTCTGCTTCCATGCCAATGTGCAGGATATCGTGAGTATTTCTACTTATCCTCTCTTCCACTTTCTAAATATTCCCTCCTTTATGAATCGGAGCATGTTTCTGCCCATGTATCTTCTATGTTTCTGAGCCTGTATCTTCTTTGTTTTTGAGCAGGTATCTTCTAGTTTTCAGCCCATGTATCTTCTATGTTTCTGAGCATGTCCTGGGTGTTCAAAGTAACAGCGGAAAAACCAATCAAAGTGGTACTATGCTGTGATGTGATGACCTGCTTTCATCTGGCAGTGTTAAACATGAGAGGCTCAGAATTGGCACAAACATCAAACCCAGTAACTAAAATTCCATTTAGCCGCGCAAAAAGGGTTTCCCTCAACAACAGACAGGCGTATATCCCAGGTATCACTGGTATTTTTCCAGCTACATCCAAGACTCTTATATCCCAGGTATATTCCAGTTGTATCCCAGGTATATTCCAGGTATATACCATCGTAATCCCAGGTATATCCCAGGTATATCCCAGGTCTATCCCAGGTCTATCCCAGGTATATACCATCGTAATCCCATTTATATTCCAGGTCTATCCCAGGTCTATCCCAGGTATATCCCAGCTTTACCCTGGTATATCCCAAGTACTCCCCCGTTGCATCCAGTGCAGTCAGGTTTGCAGTAAGCGAGTGTGCCAGCCTCCAGGCAGAGATATTGACCCATCATGTGGGCTGGCCAACGATGTGTCACAGTGGATGAGGCCCTCTCTTAATCCTGCCCCGGAGCACGGGGCCCTCGCTTGGCTCTGCATGCAGTAATATGGAGAGCCTGACCTTCCAGAGTTGGTAGGGACATGCAGGCCCGGGCGGTTAGCTTTTATCTGTCTCTTCGCTGGGTTCGCTGACCACAGCCTTAGGCAACGTTTTAAAACATGGAAGCACTGGAACATTTAAATACATTTAAAACCAATGCGTTTAAAATAAAAAGGAGTACATCACAAGTGATGGAATTAATTCATTACCGATGTATATTTGGAGTAATAGAGTAGGGATGTACAGTTTGCTGTGAAAGTCGCTGCTGTTGCATTTCTGAAAGTTTAATGGAATTGCGACGCTAGCGATTGGATTTGAGGTGGCCCTCAAGTCAGCGACAGATGATGGGCTGCATATTTTGCCCAAATGGCCATTTTGTTCCCTTCTTTCCATTGAACTACAGCTCAAGGACATGAGCATACTGTCGGCCGACTTGAGCTGCTAGTGATATTCTGCCAAGCAGACAGACCGTTCAGACACCATGCTGTTCTTCCCTTCTCTAAACACAGCAATATCCCCCTCTCATCCTTCGCACACCGGGCCCGACCCTAGCAGGACTTTCTGCTGATTTGTGGAGAATTGAAGCGAGGAGTGAGAAGATTGAGACGTAGTGAAACGGTGTCCTGTAGATGCACACGGTTGCGAGCCAGGACCCTGCTGTTTCCTACATTATGGTGACAGCCTTAACTTACCATATCAGCCGAGTCGCTCGCTATGAAGCTTATTGGCTTGTTTCATTGACTTAGTTAGAAATGTGTCAAATCTCTGGTTAAATGCCTGGTCTGGGAACGTTTAACTTTGTGCGTAAGTGCGAGGACATCAGTAGCCTTTTCTCGCTACTAAAACTGCTAGAACGCTCGTTTGACACTTTTATGTGACACGTTTCAACAAGACAAATGTGCTCAAATGAAACAATCAAGCCCTTTTTTAACCGCACACACATTCTGGTTATTATCTCATGCTGTTATTTTATGAGGCAATGACCTGCCAATTCTATTAATCTGCCACAGTAAGTTATATTTGACTCACTTAATAGTAAACAAATCTAAAAGGGAGGAGATACATGGGGATGTTAGGGTTTGTGTAGAAAAAGCTTGAAAACCCCATGGCTCCAATTTGAGTCAGAGAAAGTAGCACTTGGTGTTACAGTGATATCAGCAGCACTCGTAGTGAGGCAGACACACCACCACACAGACCAGTGTGGCCTGATGGTGAATACACCAGGGTCGCGTCAGGGCAGATGGTGAACCGTGAAGCCATGGCGTGTCTCTGCAGGCCTGTGGCGCGTTGAGGTCACTCTGACACGCCATGTGAAATGTGAGAGTGTGAGATGAACAACCTGCAACATGTCCCAATGAGACATGACCGCAGGGCATCCTTCTATCGATAACGGGTTACATTTAAGTATGGTTGGTCAATATGGAATATCTTAATAAGAAAGCTTTTTTATTTTTTTCTATTCTATAGGTCAGACACACAAGAGAAAATACACAATGTACTCAATTTGCATCCACAAAGTTTGTAGCATGTTCAGTTAGAGGTTAGACTTGAATTTCCCTATTTGTCTGTAACATAAGGCTACAAGACAATAAGAGGGAGTTGGGTCAGCTAACGCTATAGACCATAATTCAGTGAGACACACAGCACACAAAAATGGAGATCTACTAGGAGACACTGCTAGTTTTGTGCAGGACAGCTTGAGTTTAGCAGGGTGCTGTCCATGGTGATGAAACGAACAACGTCCGCGATTCTCCCACTTATCTCAAAATAAATGCCCTCAACTCTTAATAACGATTCAATTCCTAGTTTTTGTCTATATTTCTAATCTTTTAATTTATTCTCCATTGTTTAATACAATTGTTAAATAATAAAAAAAAAATTCTAGCAAGTTAACCACCTGGTTACCAAGACCCCGGTAAAATGACCAGCAGTATACCAGTAACAAGTCAAGAAGTTACCACATGAATCATATGCGTATTGAAACTCTCAGAACAAAGATTAGCCACTAAGGCCACCAGATAAGTTTGTTAACAGTCTTCAAACACACAGCTGAAGTGTTTCTAAAGACATGGTGAGAAAGCTAGTTGGCTGATCCACTAGTGATTTCTGTCACTAAGGATCTCTGTCACCAAGGTAACGACCAAATGTCGATGCTGATCTCCTTTAATCACCCAAGTTACCCGATTTCAATGAAAATAATTATACTTTTCTTTAAATGACGTTCCCCAAATAAGCGTGCATGTTTAAAACACGTAAACACTCGCTAAGTGAATGTCAACGAATAAACACTCGTTAGGGGGAATTAACAAAGCGCCCGTGAACCACACAAGTCAGTTTTGTTTAGCCGCGGTTTCATTCACCATTGAAACGCTGCCGTGTTTTCAGGGCTGCTCAGAATGAGAATGAGTTGTACAGCCAAGGTTTCCCCCAGATACAGCCAGCAGACAGGGAGCTATTTCAAAGGGTCCTGGGAGTTGTTGGGAGTTCTGCTCATTGTCCGTCTCTGGGCAGCGTGAGGCCCCACTGCCGAGCAATGGGGTTCGGTCCTTTGATTCAGTGCTCCAGACTGGAACACCACGGACCCTTCGGCTCTGTCGAACCCCCTGATCTCCTTCCAGAGAGAATCCGACAGTTTCTGTCAACAGAACACCCTTTTCAATTATAATAGCAACACATGTGCGGACAAGTCAGATCAATTTGGCCTTCAGAGACGGGTGAAAACAGCAGGTCTCTAAAGCGATGCACTGCGTCCAACGGAGATAACAAACAGGGACATTATGGTTTATACTGCCATCGACACACTGAAAGCTAAAAACTAAATCATGCACATCCTTCTTCTACTCTACCAGACTGGTTCTAAAACATGACAATTAAAACCAGGGTACATTGAATGGAGTATCTGCCTGATTTTCCCCTCTGACTTTGAACACCCGTCCAAAAGATTTCCATTAACAGTCAAATGTTTTTTAAGATGGCTTCCTCGTGCGTCACATGGCCTTCTTACATCCTGCGAGAGAGAGCGGGGGAGAGAGGGGTTCCCTCTCCTTCCTTCTCTCTCCCACCCTAGCCCATATACGGTCGTCTTCTCATGTTTCCTGTGTCCTCCTGTCCCTAACTGCCCTCCCTCTGTGTTCACCTCGTCTCCGCCCACAGGAACTTCCGGAAGCATCTTCGGATGGTGGGCAGCAGGAGAATGAAAGCCCAGAGTGAGTCAGAGTTCAGTGTGTTGCAGGCATGTGTGCTTGTGTGTGCGTTTCTGCGTGCATTGGTGTGTGTGTGTGTGTGTGTGGGTGAGTGGCTTGATAATGGTTGTTGTATAAAACGGTTGCTTTCTCCATTCACCTCATTATTACTGTCTTTGTCTCCAGGTGATGTGTGATGCTTTTTGTTTCTGAATATTGTGCTGCATTTAACAGTTGATGGCTGTAAATGGTGTGTTTGTGTACGTCTGTGCATAATTGTGTGTGTGTGTGTGTGTGTGTGTGTGTGTGTGTGTGTGTGTGTGTGTGTGTGTGTGTGTGTGTGTGTGTGTGTGTGTGTGTGTGTGTGTGTGTGTGTGTGTATCAATATGTGCATTTACGATTCAATTTGTTGTGCACTAAAGGCCTTTCCTACTTTCATGTTTCCGTGGAGAGATACTTACTCCATAATCCATACTTTTATTAGACATCCATACTTTGACGGACTGTAAATCTTCTGCTTACAATATGATACAACATAAGTCCATGTAGGAGTAGATACGATTTTTGAGTTATTTTAAGTATCTAATGGATCCTACTGACTGATTGTCAGAATGACAGAGACAATATCACATGTGTTGTCCTAAAATACACTTTATTTCATGCAGCCTTCTTCTCATGCTGCTTTCATATACTGGTGCTCAACCTCACAGCTTCCTCAGCCAATTAGAAGTCTAAATGTCTTCCTTTTCAGAAGAGATTAATCATTATTAATTATAGGGAGAAAAAAAAGCACAGTAAAATCGACTTGTTTTGTGCTGCATAGTTTAAAGTGATCAGGTCGTGCAAGGGTGATTTCCTTTTAAATGGTGTTAAAGACATGTTATAGTCAATGTCCAAAGGTAGACAGCATTAACGTCTCAGTCTCGCGTGGCATAGATATTTAGCTCCAGCTCTGCGTGTTTCATAAATTATGTGTCAGTATGTTTTCAAACGAAAAGCAGAGCATTCCAAAATGGGGTTTAATGCAAACGCTTACTGTTTATGCCAGCATATACGGCCCTGCTAGCAATTCAGTGGTGTACATTGACCCTGACTCTTTGAATTATCAGTGGAACAACCATAGCAAAGGAAAACATTTATTCTGTATCGATCCCTGGATAGATTGTGCGAGCTGTTCAGCTTTCTGAACTGGAGTAGGCAGATACAAATAAATCTCCCTTAATAAGGCCTCAAAATAATTTTGCCAAGGTATCTGGATAACAGTTTAGTTCAGTGTAGTATAAACTATAGGATCATCCTGTCAATATATATTTATGCTGTCTGTGGCTAGATGTGTATGTTGTGGTTTTAAATGTTGGCCCATGGTGAACTGGTGTAGTCATAACTCAATAGTGATGTCACCGTGTGTTGTCTGGTGTGTATTTGTGTATATTTGTTTTGTGCTTTTTTTTTGTGTATGTGTGTGCGCATTTGTGTCTGTGCTAATGATGATGCATTGAGTAAGTAAGTGATGCACAGATTTGAAGAAGATGGCCGTTTTCTTTTTGGTGTGTAAGTCTCTGTACACGTATCTGTGCGTATGCATGTGCGAGCATTTGCGTATGTGTGTGTGTTTGCTTGGAACGTGCGTGTGCATGTGTGTGTGTGTGTGTGTGTATGTGTGTGTGTGCGTATGTGTGCGTCCAACCTTTGTGTGTGTGTGTGTGTGTGTGTGTGTGTGTGTGTGTGTGTGTGTGTGTGTGTGTGTGTGTGTGTAAAAGAGTGTGTTTGTGTGAGGGTCTGAAAGTGTGCTTGCATTTGTGACGATGTGTGAGTGCATATGCGTTTGAGTTTGTGTTTGTGCATGTGTGTGTGTGTGTGTGTTAGTGCATGCATGTGTGTGTGTGTGTAGGTGCGTGTGTGTTGGTGCGTGTGTATGCGTGTGTGTGTGTGTGTGTGTGTGTGTATGTGCCTATTAGTGCGTGTGCGTGTGTGTGTGTGATTCTGTATGTGTGTGTGAGTGCGTGTGTTTGACTATCTCTCCCCGCCTGTATTAGCTTTCGCTGAGCGTAGATCGAAGAGTTTCAACCGGTCCTGGAGTGACCCCACCCCTGTCAAGGCTGACTCTCCTAACGACAGTGAGTTGCATTAGACACTGGCGTGCACACATACACACACATACACGCACACGCTCGTACACACGGGAAGATGCACACATGCAGCCAGATGCCCTCTGAGGAAGAGCGTCAGCCATCGATGAAGGTTCTGCGTTGCTGCTGTGGACCGCTGTCTCCAGTCAGTTGCCATAGCATCTGCTCATCAGTGGGACAGTAAGCAAAGCCAACAGAATTCACTAAGCCCATATAAGGACGTAGTGGTGTCAATGTGAATTGCAAACGTGGATGGATCTGGATCATGTGGCTTCATCCATGTAATTTTGCATGATCAAAGCCTGGTCTGGAACCAAGCAGTATCGCATAAAAAAATAAAGCATGTGAGAGACATCTTAGCAAGTTTAAAACAATCTATTTTGTTATGGTTAGATTTGTTATTAAAGCGTGCAGGGAAATCGGCTGACTTTTGTGGCCGCGGTTAGTTAATTTATATTCACTAAGTTGGGCCTACACAAGCACACAAGCACACACACACACACACACACACACACACACACACACTTGCGCACACACAAACACACACACACACACGCACACAAACACAATCACACACAAATACACACAGACACATAAGCACAAGCACAGTGACTGTCTAGATTCCTCTGGACTCTCATTACTATCCTGCCGGCCCCGCTCTCTCGCGGAGTATATCTCTCGTCTCTCTCTCTCTCTCTCTCTCTCTCTCTCTCTCTCTCTCTCTCTCTCTAGGAGTATCTCTCTCTCTCTCTCTCTCTCTCTCTCTCTCTCTCTCTCTCTCTCTCTCTCTCTCTCTCTCTCTCTCTCTCTAGGAGTATCTCTCTCTCTCTCTCTCTCTCTCTCTCTCTCTCACACACTCTCTCACACACTCTCTCTCTCTCTCTCTCTCTCTCTCTCTCTCTCTCTCTCTCTCTCTCTCTCTCTCTCTCTCTCTCTCTCTCTCTCTCTCTCTCTCACACTCTCTCTCTCTCTCTCTCTCTCTCTCTCTCTCTCTCTCTCTCTCTCTCTCTCTCTCTCTCTCTCTCTCTCTCTCTCTCTCTCTCTCTCTGTGAGTATGTCTCTTTCTCTGAGAGTATGTCTCTCTCTCACTCACTCTGTGAGTATGTCTCTCTCTCTCTGAGAGTTTTTCTCTCTCTCCCTCTCTCTCTCTGGGAATATGTCTCTCTCTCTCTTTGAGTATGTCTCTATCTCTGGGAGTATGTCTCTCTCTCTCTCTGTGAGTATGTCTCTCTATCTGTGAGTATGTATCTCTCTCTCTCTGTGAGTATGTCTTTCAAAAACGAATGTTCATATTTGTCTCGATTTCCCAACACATTGGCTTGTGTAAGTGTGTGTAGTGTTGTTTAAGACCTTGTGTGTGTCTGATAGTGATTGTTTTATGGTTGCCAGATTTTACAGTATGCAAATCAAGTGACAGAGATCAACTGTGTGTGTGTGTGTGTGTGTGTGTGTGTGTGTGTGTGTGTGTGTGTGTGTGTGTGTGTGTGTGTGTGTGTGTGTGTGAGTGTGTGTGTGTGTGTGTGTGAGTGAGTGAGTGAGTGTGTGTGTGTGTGTGTGTGTGTGTGTGTGTGTGTGTGTGTGTGTGTGTGTGTGTGTGTGAGTGTGAGTGTGAGTGTGTGTGTGTGTGTGTGTGTGTGTGTGTGTGTGTGTGTGTGTGTGTGTTATTTGTTTTCATGTTGCTTTCAATGTCTGTTTAATGTGTTTCCTTATACTTCTGTTCTCCACCACCATAGTTTTTTGAAGAGTTCCAATAGCTGGCGATGAAACGAATCGAGCTCAACGTTACTTTACCTTTCCCCAGAGAAGACATTAAAAGATAACGTTGTCCTCACCTGGAAGTGATGTCAGATATTCCTCCTATCTGTCACTCGCCAGGGAGGACAAACCCATCCATCCTTTTCTGTTGTACCCTTCCTTCATCTTCCTCTTCCTCACAATCCACTCCCTCCCCCGTCTCTTCTTTCTGATGCTTCTTATCTTCTTAACATTTAGAGACAGAGGGCTGTTTAGCTGTTCTGTAGGAAGTGCTTGCTGGGAAATTACTGTTTACCACACAGGAAACACATGAGTCACCGGTGCCCTCTGTCTGCTCTCAAACCACAGTTTAGTTTTTCACACTTTAGCATGGCGCAGAGTTTATGGGTTTGTCTTTCGGTGTGTCCTTCTCTGAGTGCTGCCCCCCCACCAGCTCTCATCCACCGCATTCTCATTTTCCTCAACCCCAATCTCTCTCTCTCCCCCCCCCCCCCCCCCCCCCCCCCCCCAACACATCTCTCTCTCCTCTTCTCGCTACGTCTGTTTCTCATTTTTATATTTTTCTACAACTTCCCTTCTGCCCGACTGACCAATGAAGACAGAATCAGAAAAACAAAGTCTTGTTAAAACTGTTTTCCACACGTTCCTCTGTGTGTGTGTGTCTCTCTCTCTCAAGCTTTCTTTCTCTCTCTGTCTCTCGCTCCGTCTCTCCTGTCTCTCGCACGGTCTCTAACAAGTTTTAATATGAGCTCACGTCATTGTCAAGGACAATGACGTGCTTTGAACAGTCATTCCAAAATACTCTCTCTCTCACTCTCTCTCACTCTCTCACCTCCTCCCCCTCCCCCTCCTCCCCCTCCTCCTCCCCCTCCTCCTCCTCCACCACCTCCTCTTCCTCCTCCTCCTCCTCCGCCACCTCCTCCTCCTCTTCTTCCTCCTCCACCTCCCCCTCCTCCTCCGCAACCTCCTCCCCCTCCTCGCCCTCCTCCTCCTCCCCCTCCTCGCCCTCCTCCTCCTCCTCCTCCTCCTCCTCCTCCCCCTCCTCCTCCTCCACCTCCTCCACCTCCTCCCCCTCCTCCTCCTCCTCATCCTCATCCTCCTCCCCCTCATCCTCCTCCCCCTCCTCCTCCTCCGCCACCTCCTCTTCCTCCTTCTCCGCCACCTCCCCCTCCTCCTCCGCAACCTCCTCCCCCTCCTCGCCCTCCTCCTCCTCCCCCTCCTCGCCCTCCTCCTCCTCCTCCCCCTCCCCCTCCTCCTCCTCCTCCTCCTCCTCCTCCCCCTCCTCCTCCTCCTCCCCCTCCCCCTCCTCACCCCCCTCCCCCTCCTCACCGTGCCTGTCTCTCTGCTCCTGCAGCGGGGGACCTCCAGGCGTCCTGCGCTGCCCTGGAGGAGGGGGCCCTGGACGAGAGGATGGACTGGGAGGAGGAGAGGGAGATGGAGAGGCTGGCCTGTGAGGGAGACGACTTCATCCCCCCCAAGATCATGGTAGGACGGTCCACACGCGGCCATGAGCCGTGGCAGTGGTTCCCATGCTATTCAAACTCATGCAGACTTTACACAGAACATCAGTCAAGTATGTGTGTCATGTATGTCATTATTTACATCAGGAATGTAAGTGTGTCATGTATGTCATTATTTAGTAATGTATGTGAGTAATCTATGTGTGCGTGTCATTGATAAACATGAACATAACAAGGTTGGTGTCAGTGTCACATGGGCTTGTGATACACGTATTGAAAAGAGCACTGAACTTATGAACTTATGTAAGTATTCTGATTTATTTCATTGTATTCATGTGTTACTAAGATTCTGACAGTTTTTTCGAGTACACCCCTGCAATCCTCCAACGTTCCCGTAGGGTTCGAGAGACACACTTTCTTGCCTGCTATGTAGTGGTTCAACAGCGGTTCATTCACTTCCCATTTCAATGACACATTACACGGCTCAAAATTAATCTACGTTTGAACTCACCTTTCCTTTCTATTCTTCTTCAACTTCTCCTCACTTCCTGTTTGCCCTCCACTTCCTGTTGACCCCCCGACCTCCAGCTGATCTCGTCTAAAGTGCCCAAGGCGGAGTACGTTCCCACCATCCTACGTAGAGACGACCCCTCCATTATCCCCATCCTCTATGTGAGTCTCCACACACACACACACACACACACACACACACACACAAACACACACGCACGATTAGCCCGCGGTTGCTTGTAGGCAAACATGTTCATATGTTGCATGGATGGTCGGCTTCGGTGTTCACTGCATAATGTGAGCACAACAAATCATTATACTGAATCCATGACCGTGTCTCACTCCCACAGGACCACGAACACGCCACGTTTGATGATATTCTGGGTAGGTGGAGGAGAATATGCATCGTGTGCTGCAGATAAGAGGCTTCGCGGATGAAGCTGCTTTAATTTGGTTGATCGTTGACATTCATTTCATCTGCTGTTAATGTTGACGATGAATATCATTCTAACGCAGGGATGATTTACCCTTGACTGCGTGGCTACGGTCCTCATTACATCCGGTTATTATATCACAGAGCATTAAGCTTTCAATGCTCTTTACGACTCCTGGTGGTGTCTGGACTGCAAGTCATATTTCACATTAACGCCATTTAGTATTCCGTTTATGGGTTTGATTCTATTGGGGCCGGGATGTGATCTTCTCCCATCTAATTCCCATGTTTCCCTTAGAGGAGATAGACAAGAAGCTGACAGCCTACCGGCGTGGGAGCAAGTTCTGGAGAATGCTCATCTTCTGTCAGGTGAGCGGCAGCGAGGAAGAACGTGGAATAAGCATTGAGCTCATGTGTGTCACATGACATGACCTCATTGAGATGGACGTTTATGTACTGACAAGATCTTCTCTGTTGAGGCATATAAACATATGATCTGTCACCATGATCGGCATGAGAGGTTTAGTGTATTCTGATACAGATACATGATTGATTTCTTTGGTTTCGGTAAAGTTACCAAGACAAGGTCATGCTAATCCCTGCATTTCTGAAGTGGTACATTATTTAGTCCATCGATTTCTAACTGTGCTAAAGCTCTGCTTTCCAATACAGTTTGGAACATGAACTGACTTTTTCATTATACAAACCTAAATGATTGCGTTGCTATTTTCAATAAATTTGTGAATGAAAGCACTAAGAGACGCCTGTGGAAGGATGACCTCATCAGGGCAGCGTCAGCGTGTGTGTAACATTAGGGGTTGTGGTGTGGAGTCAGCAGTATGGATATCACTTAGAGCTGTGAGTTATAGTAATGAGGTTCAAGGACAGAAGTCCCTGTGGGACGCCAAACTCTTAATGGAGGGGATATAACTCAGTGTGTGTGTGTGTATGTGTTTGTGTGCGTGTGCGTGTGCGTGTGCATGTGCTGTGTGTGTGTGTGTGTGTGTGTGTGTGTGTGTGTGTGTGCGTGTGTGTGTGTGTGTGTGTGTGTGTGTGTGTGTGTGTCCAACAGGGAGGACCAGGTCATCTGTACCTCCTCAAGAACAAAGTTGCAACGTTTGCCAAGGTGGAAAAAGAGGAAGACATGAGCCAGTAAGAATTAATCAAAGACTTCAACCAATCAATGAATTTAATCAATCAGTAACGTTAACCAATCAGAGATTTTTACCTGTCACAGACTTTAACCAATCACAGACTATAACAATCGCAGACTTTATCCAACCATAGACATTAACCAGTCATAGACTTCCACCAATCAGTGACTTTAACCATCACAGACTTTAACCAATCAATGACTCAGTAGTTTAATTGTTAACTACTTTACTGTACTTCAAATTTCCCTAATGACTGATTGATTATTTCCTAAGTAATCTTATATTGAAACGTTGTGTGTGTGTGTGTGTGTGTGTGTGTGTGTGTGTGTGTGTGTGTGTGTGTGTGTGTGTGTGTGTGTGCGCGTGTGTGTGTGTGTGTGTGTGTGTGTGTGTATGTGTGTGTGTGTGTGTGTGTGTGTGTGTGTGTGTGTGTGTGTGTGTGTGTGTGTGCGGAGGTTTTGGCGGAGGCTCAGCCGCTTCATGAGCAAATTGAATCCAGAACCGAACATGATCCACATCATGGGCTGCTACGTCCTGGGAAACCCAAACGGAGAGAAGGTAAGCACACACAGAAACAAACACACACACACAAACACAAACAAACACGTACACACACACACACACACACACACACACACACACACACACACACACACACACACACACACACACACACACACACACACACACACATACACAAACATTTACACTATAGTCATATAGATTTTATCTGTTGTTATCTTAAAGTGATGGACAAGGGTTAGAAATCCATAATTTACTTCTAATTAGGCTATTAACAGCTTATCCGCGATTGCATTGTTAGACCTAACTGGTTGTCATTGCTTTAAAAATTAGTGTGTGTGTGTGTGTGTGTGCGTGTGTGATTGTGTATGCGTGTGTTTGTGTGTGTGTGTGTGTGTGTGTGTGTGTGTGATTGTGTGTGTGTTTGTGTGTGTGTGTATGTGTGTGTGTTTGTGTGATCTTATCGTGGTGTAAAAGCTGTTTCAGAAACTCAAGAACCTGATGAGGCCTTATTCTGTCGAGTTCCAGTCCCCACTAGAGCTGTCTTCACATGGTAGGTCACACACACACACACACACACACACACACACACACACACACACACACACACACACACACACACACGCACACACACACGCACGCGCGCGCGCACGCGCACGCACACACACCACACACCACTCACCACACTCACACCACTCACACTCACACTCACACAAACGCACACGCATGCACGAAAACAAGAACACATAAACACACACATGGACACAACCAATAAACGTAGATTTACTAATTAAACTCATATTTAAATGGCAGAGATTGGAAGAAGGGCTTCTGAGGCCGATAAATGTGTTTAATAATAATAATTTCACCCCTGAAAACTAATTTTCAAACACGTTTCACTTTAAATGATTACATTTTTAGATTGAATTGCATACTGACCTGCATATTGAGCAGCTCTGAATATAAGGTCCCTGGCTTCTGTTGAGCTCTGAATGGATTCAAAGCAAGAAGGATACATATAGCCTATTGGTGTCACGGAACTTACTGGTAAAAGTGTGGTCGAACATCACTATTAACAACTCTATTTCTACATTGTAGAAGCAGCTGCTATCAATGTGAATCTTCTATTTGAAGGCATCATTATAAATTGTGAAGATGCATTGTTCCGTCCTTGCACATCTCTATCCTCCTTTAATGTTGGCCCCGCCTTCTGATTCATGAATGATGAACAACAAGTAAAAACACAATATATTATTCATGTGCCTGACCATGTGTTAAAATAAACTCATGCGCTTGAATAATACACAACACACCATCAAAATTGGACTGCAGTCTCCACTGTCCCTGTAGAATCCTACGGCCCCTTGGGCAAACACGCTTTAATAGATTCAAACCACTTCTAGGCCCGATACTTTGAAGATGCAAGTTCACACGCAACAATCTTTTCAAATATGTTCCACGTAAGAATGAAACATTTTATCATTGAATTGCATAATAACCTGCATACCAATTCGTCCCTGAACATACAATCTCAATCCTGTGGAGGTCTTCCAGGCGAAAAATATCTCTCCACTCAATATGATCATGAGTCGCCATGCTGGTACAAGCTAGTGTGCTCTGTGACATAGCATTGCTTATGAATTATTCAGCTCTCCCCCAGCACTATATGGACATTCTCTCTAACTGTCATCTGCATGAACGTGTCAGCACCCCTCTTCATCGCCTGTCGGGAAATGCAGCTCAACCTCCATGTACTTCATGGCACACCCTATGATCCGACTTGAATCCTTTGTTTATCAGACATGCATCGGGATTTAAATCCATGAGTCTGCAGACTTTAGCAATGGCTCATTGATTAGGTCGTCATACCTTCATTTTGGTGACCAGGGTTCTTCGGGGTCTGACTGCACTTGAACCCCTTCTAAACCCGGTCCTTCCCGGTTCACACTGTCATTCCTTTATGTAGATAGGTGACCAGGGGGGTACTCCAGGGTCTGACTGCACATGAACCCCTTCTAAACCCGGTCCTTCCCCCTCACCATCCCCCCCCCCAACCCCCCACCTTTGCAGGCAAGGAGATGATCGAGATGTACTTTGACTTCCGTCTGTACCGCCTCTGGAAGACCCGGCAGCACTCCAAGCTCCTGGACTACGAAGACCTGTTGTGATGTCGGCGACCACTCTGAGGACCTGGACTGGGAAGACCCATGAAGGCCGTACCTCCCAGACCGCTCCAAGATGACGGTGACCTGGTCTGTTGTAATGACGATGACGACAACTCTGAGCCCCTGGACTACGAAGAACTACGAAGACCCTGACTCCTAGACTGCTACTAGACTACAACAACCTGTGACCTATGAAGCCACACCCCCTCTCTCTCTCTCTTCCCCCCCCCCCCCCCCTCCTTTGTAACTTCCCCGACGCCCTACAAATATGGAACAAATCAGATGTTAAGAAAAAGACAAACTTGGCCAAAAAAGAACGAAACCTTAGGTCAAGCAACCCTTCAGTGTTAACACACAGGTGGATGATGGAAATGTTCCCTTGGTGTAGATGGGGGAGGGGGGGGCCGGACATGAGGATAATTAAGCATTCTGGGGGTCCTGAGACATGAAATGAATCCCGGGCTGAACGTTATTGACCCCCTCTCCCTCCTGATTTCGAAAGCAAATGAAGAATCTACACTAGAACCTGTAGAAACAGAAATAATTTAGCAAACGCTTTGATTTGATTGGTAATGTCTGAGGCCAACGCGATTCTGGAACCGTTGAAACGATCATAATGCCGCCATAATCGTGTATCTTTGTTTTGGAGGTCTCCCGTGGCAGGAGATATGCATAGGTAGATAGTAATTCACATCTAGATGTGTACGTATATGAATATATAGTATAGCTTTAGTCATGCAAATAATACATGTGGAAAATAACGATACATCCTTTATTTTTGATGTCGTTGTGCAGTTTCATATGGAAATACTTTTGAATAACTCAGGTTCAGTCATAAAGTAAAAACTCTTGTTTGTTGGTTCTATCAGATATTGTATGCTTCACTTCCATTGCTTGGGATGAATGAATATCTAGAAGGTAACTTTTCATTTGAGATTCAAGTTTTGATAAGAATGGAAAACGTATACGATTTGAATCAACTGGGTGAGTGTGCGCATGCTTGTGTCTGTGTGTGTGCCCGGTGTGCATGTGTGCGTGCATGTGTGTGCTCGTGTCTTTGTTTGTGCGTGTATGAGTGAAAAAATTGCCATTGCAGCAAGGTCTATCTGGATGGTTGCCATAAAAGTATTTATGTTCATAAATGTTTCTGGCCCGCAAAACACACACGTATACACTCACATACACACACACACACACACACACACACACACACACACACACACACACACACACACACACACACACACACGTACACACACACACACACACACACAAATACACACACACACACAGAGTCATTCAATGATGTCAAGATTTAAGACGCAGACGGCCAAGTTCCAACAGTATAGCCCTTCTTCCTTAGTGCAAGGTGGGCCTGTCTAAGCTCACAGCCCCTCCACCACCTCCACCACCTCCATCCCCCCCAAACCAGACTCCTCTCAAGGCTGCCAAGCAAGCCAGCTGCCCCATCCCATCTCCATACTGTACAGCTCTGGCCTGAGATATGGTTAGGGAAGAGGGACTTGGGGACATTGGCGGGCAGTTTGGCTATTAACATCCATCTGTCTCTTCCCCAGTGAGGGGTTGGGCTATTATCAGACACTAGTACTGGAGTTATGCAGTGTCTGTGTGTGTGTGTGTGTGTGTGTGTGTGTGTGTGTGTGTGTGTGTGTGTGTGTGTGTGTGTGTGTGTGTGTGTGTGTGTGTGTGTGTGTGTGTGTGTGTGTGTGTGTGTGTGTGTGAATGTGTTAGTGTCTGTGTGTGCGTGTGTGCGTGTGTGTGTGTGTGTGTGTTGTGTTTGTGTGTGTGTGTGTGTTAGGGTCTCAAACAGATGAAAGATGAAGGAACATCTGGAGGCTTAAGAGCTGCTGCTGAATTTACTGCTGCGCACACACACACACACACACACACACACACACACACACACACACACACACACACACACACACACACACACACACACACACACACGCAGACACACACACACTGAGAAACACTTGCACAATTCATTGTGAGCATATGCTCTTCAAGCCAAGTTATTCATATATACATAGTATATGCATAGAGTATATACGTAGGGTATATACATAGTGTACTTACGGTCCATTGCAGTGACTCACATGTGGTCGTGTTGAGATTATTTCTGCGTTTTTCTGAGAGAGAAAATAATTTCACACGCGACTAGCCGTCGTGTTGCATGTAGCCACATGTGAGGAGGGCCACATCACCTCACCTGAAAGCTAGCACTGTAGCCAGTAGGCTAGTGCTAGCCGCCAAACAGCGCTTTATGTAGGCTAGCACTAGCTGCCTCTAGGCTAGTTATAACACACAGCATTATCTGTAGGCTGGCACTGCCAGTTGGCTAGAGCTAGCCTACAGGCAGCGCTATCTGTAGGCCTGCCCTGCCTGTATGTTAGCATTAACCTACCCGCAGTGCTAGCCTAAATGCAGTGCTAGCCTACAGGTAGTGCTATCCTACAGGCAGCGCTGCCTGATTTCTGCTCACCGTTTCCTAGATAGACTGATTGTTATTCGCATTGTACAAAACATCATTGATGAAAAAATACATGTTGATGTCACTTCCACTATATACGGATGTTTCATAACCCCGAATGGGGTTTAAGGGCAGATATTTGATAATAAATAGGACTGTGCTTTAAAAAAAAAGAGATATATTATTAAAAGTTTTGTTTCGACTCAGCTCTCTATCGTGGATTATTTTTCTAAAATATGAGACGAAAAATATTAAAATACATATTGCTCAAACTGCACTATTTAACCTCTGCATAGCAAGCCAAAAAGCTCTTTAATCAATGCAATAGCTATAATTGGTATTAACATGGGCTCAAAGCTAACCAATATTAGATTTAGCGTGTTTCAACTAAACGCTTTGGACAACGACCATTTAGTCATTGGGCTTCAACTGAAATATGTACAACAAGTAGGCTAATAATATACGATCTGTGCTACAGCCACACACAGCTGAGAGAATGTTATACTATGTAATAGCTTAACTTCAGATCTAACAGTCCCACTATGTTATTGCAGAACCTCAGATCTAACAGTCCTACTATGTTAAAGCAGAACTTCTGACCCAGCAGTCCTACTATGTTAAAGCAGAACTTCTGACCCAGCAGTCCTACTATGTTACAGCAGAACTTCTGACCCAGCAGTCCTACTATGTTACAGCAGAACTTCTGATCCAGCAGTCCTAAGCTATAGTAGAACTTCTGCTCCAACAGTCCTACTATGCTATAGTAGAACTTCTGATCCAACAGTCCTACAATGCTATAGCAGAACTTCTGATCCAACAGTCCTACTATGTTATAGAAGAACTACTTGGGGCAGACAGCAAAGAGCCTGAGCTGGAAACAAATAACTGAAGCAGCGGAGTTAGGCCATGTTTCGTTACAGTGATATTCAACCAGAGATAAATGAATTATTTGCGCAAGAAGACCAGGATTTAAGAGAGGGATTTTAATAAGTGTATTTCTACATTGGCTGGCTACACAGTGTTGATTTGAAACCTTTACAGACACTTGTCTACTGTTTACGAGTACTGGTTGAGTTTGTGTCGCTGTCAATATCCAATTACGTGCTAACAGATCCCCGTATCCAGCAACATGATTGGTCGAAAAAATATGAAGGAAAAGGAAAAGCTCACACAGATTTGAGCTTGTCTAACATAGGATTTTAGGGTACCAATTCTTAAGTAGGATTTTTGAGACTATCAAGAACAGTTGGAAGGGCAAGTTGGCAGTGCCATATACTGTAGAGACTCTACATATATTGCTGCCTACAGGAGAAAACACAGAACCCTTAATGGAGGAAAAACACTATGAGCCATGAATCTGCAGAACAGAGGGACGCAAGATCGATGTAAGATGACGTCTTGAAAAAACGCTCAACCAACTCTCAAGTGTGTGATTTGTTTAGTTTTTTTACGAGCTGTGTGGCGCTAACTTTGTGTTACAACCCCTTCCCGTCCTCTGTTGATATTGAAAGGTTATGAACTGTACAGAAGTGTGATGATGGGATGGTGGAGGGCAGCAACAAAGCATTGTAATCTACTGACAAACTTGAGCTGTTAATAAAATCATATTTTCCAGTTAAAGTTTCCCATCTCAATGCTAATCCAAAGTGCCCCTCATTTATTCTGGATTGTCCATATATTCATGACCCAATCTACTCTCTCATCTAGTTTCTGTAGCATGAGGGATCATAGACCTCAGTGATTAATGTAATACACGAATATGGCATATGGGCCTACTTCATATCATAGACTAACTGATGATACTTTGCTTCCCATGACACAAATCAAGTACATTCAAGGAGTATGTAAATATATGAACATTAAGCTATAAAAAAATAATAATCTGAGTTAGGGGTTCATATTGGTGGGTTTTGGGATTTTTTTTGGTTCTATGGTAAGTGTAAGGGGTTCCAAACGGCTGGGTTTTAGGGTTTGGTTTTTAGTTTTAGGATTTGGGTTAGAAATATGCTTTCCCCAATCCCTTATAGCCAGTCAGAGCCAGGGGTAAGTTTAGGGTGAGGGGTTAGGCTTAGAAATAACCTTCCCACTTCCCCTTAAGCCTGCAAGTGTCCGGTATATCAGGGCCAGGGTTAGGGGTTAGGCGTTAGGGATGGATTTAGGGGCTAGGGGTTAGAGTTTGGCCTATGCCTAACACTACCCTTTAGCATGGCAGTGTTTGGTATATCAGGGCCAGGTTGACAATACGATGGGAGGACGAGGACTATGGGTTTAATCACTTTGCTTATGTTGACATTACGTTAAGAGTTCAAATGATTAAACTTTGTTGAATAAAGTTGTATGGTTTGTGCTCAAATATATTGCTGCATGTTATGTGTTTGGTATTAAGGAATTTCTTACCAAAATATTGTAACTGAAATAGTATTTATTCATCAATTTAGAACTCGATATTGTCGGATGTCTCCTGCAGTTTAACTTTCCGACAAGTCAGTGGGTTACATATAAAAGTATTGGCTGGATAATACGTTGCAGCAATGACACTCATTTCCGTTTCAGTGAACAAAAAAAAATGTGTGCGGCTATATCCTTTATCACTCAACTCATGCAGAAGACACGAATAGCTGCATAAGCTAGTAGTCATTCACTGGCCGCAAAGAACAGGAAAAGCTAGAATACGATCTTCAACCAATCCCGACAATCTATATTTAAGCCTGACACCAAGGTGCTGACTATCTTATAAACCTCATGTCCAGCCATAATCGCTTCCATGATTATGGTGATCAGCTCCTCCATTAATCGCCAATGGTCTGACAGGGCCTCGTCAGGAGGACCATGTGACCACGGCACCGGGTACCTGCCCGGACCGGCAGGTGCTCTGTGATCGGAGGCTGAATGCTAACGAGGTCTCAGGAGTGGTGCAGCAGCAGAATGAAATCACCACCCAAAGAGAACAAAGGCAATGACTCTTGGGGAACTGGCGGGGCATTGGCAGGCTGCCAACACCCCGAAACACACGTACACACACACACACACACACACACACACACACACACACACACACACACACACACACACACACACACACACACGCACACACACACACACACACACACACACACACACACACACACAAGCACACACCCATCTGGATGGAGCCTGGGTCCCACAGAATAGACTGGAACGACACGGTCGGATCCGATTATGGCTCCGACGCGGCTGCGTCAGACCAGGCGGGTTGAGCGGAGGGATGAGACCCCCAATCCGTCGTCACGGCGTCCCCAGCTCTAGATTCAAACCTTTGCTTTTTCCCCCCATAAGGCAGTTGAGTAGGGCCTACAGCGCTCCAAGAGTTCGCTCTCACGCTGAACCGGCCACCGCATGTTCTGCTTCCGCCACGAATCAGCGGATCACGCTCCAGGACTGCAATTCTCCCATCAGCCGTAAAGCTGGATTGTTGTGCCATAAATCCGCTGCAATAAAACCTGCTGGTGGCGCCACGCTCTGGCTGTCCCGGGTGGATTTCCCACCGACTAGGTCCGAACCCGGCTGCACACGGCTGCCATTTTAATTGCGTCATCCCTCTCGTGGGACAATGTAATGGAAGTGCTTTGCTTTGCTCACCATCACAATGAGCTGTGTTTTATGGCCGGGTCGTTGGATCGCCGTTTGACAGCAGCAACCATGCCTGGGAAATTACTTATGCTTCTTTTCCGACCTGCCAGCCTCTGATTATGATACAGTTTGCAGCAGTTTTCCTTTTATCTGTTGGGATTTGAAAAAATCACTGGCTCATACACACCAGTAAACCTGGTCTTACCTGCCTGTTCATTCTCAACCAGTGTTTGTGTGGATACGATACATTAACTTTTCATTTGACATAGTCAGATTCCACGTATTGAAGTTGTGGATCATACGAGACGGACACAATTCTGTCCTGACAGGCAGGCCAATGGGTATGTTTGACTACTGCCTGGCTGGAAATGGCTCATTACATTACCATATAACGACAGCTTGCTTGAAATGTCTCTGTTCAGATATTTAGCCGGAGATGCACGGAGGTATAACAGCTCTGTTTTATTCTGATGCTCTGCTTTAATGTAGAAGCAGTAACGAGAGTCACTGCAAGGTCACCGTCTGGGCGTCACCGTCTGGGCGTCACCGTCTGGGTGTCCCTGACGGCAGCCCACCAGCCTGGAAGGGAGGAGAGATTCAACACTACATGGTTCCTGTAGTCATTTTGCTTTCTCTTTTCTGGGAAGTCTTGATGCTACAGATGTGGCTGGGCTTAGTGTTCTGTCTATGTGTCATCTGTCATCATGTAAACCTTTATACTCTCACTCAGGGTCGAGTCTAGATTTTGGGGGCTCTATACAAAATGTTGTTTGGGGGGCACCTAATTTGTGAAACTTTGGTGGGGGGATTCCTACCATACTCTCTAAGGTGGGCATGCATTTTACCTTTAAAGGCATCAGTCAAATGCACTTTACCAATAACCAGGATAATTGTTGACAATTTTTATGACCAGATTGGACGTTCAACGCATCCTCTTCTCTGATGAATGTATGTTCGAAAATTTGGCAATTAGCAAGCCATTGACATCCATTTTTTTAAGGATTCCTTCACTCAGGATTCTAGGTGCATGCCTCTCAGTCTCTAAGTCTGTGAGCATGTATAATGGCATGTAAAACGATTGAAACATGTGGATTTGTTGCTTTCTGGATATAATTGAAGAAAACTACCCAGCCAAGCAGCTTGTATGCACTAACTTGAGTTGAAAAAAAAATAAAGAATAAGCTATGGGAGATGCTAAACACTTGTTTGGTATAGAATGAATGTAAATTGGCCAACTGCCAAATCCGGATTGCGCCTATACACTGCAAGAGAAGGGTTAGGTTTTAGTAAAATCATGGCTGATTTACATCTCCACATTATAGACAATAGAAAAAATTAACTAATTCACCCCAGCAATTTAAACCCACACAAAATGAATGATTAATTAATCTGAATCTGAATCTGCATTATAACATATCCCATATGCGTATAAATGAGATCAGATTTTTATTTTAAATGTTGTCCTGTATAGATATATAGACAACGTTCATAGCTATACAGTTCATATTTCACAGCTTATCTATGTATTAATTTATTTTTTTGAGCTTCAGATGCTTTATTATTAACTACCAAGGGACACCGGTTAATTTAATTCATGCAAAAAAACATAATAATACAAAAAAAGGCTGAAATAGAAGCTTAGGGGCCACCTTATGTCTTTGGGGGTCCATATGCAACCGCACAGCCCGCATATAGCAAGAAACGGCCCTGCGCTCGCTGGCAATGTCTGCAGCCTACCATTTGCAAGATGTCCAACGCATAGGCTACCTGTCCATGAATGCAACTGATTTCACTGTAAATTGCTTTTGATATATACATTTTTCAAATTACTAGGCAGAGATAGCGTAGGCCTATGTGATTTTGGGCATTTTGGAAAATTCCGAGGGAAATTTTATCAAATGTTTGGAAATAGCCTACTTGTTTTTCTATGTTGTAGCCTATAACTGTTTCATATTCGAACTAAGTTACCGCTGCTTTTGGTTTCGAGGGCGATAGTAATTATTTTTGAGTCAAAACCCCCGAACCCACCTTCTGACCCAGAATCCCAGGAACAGCTCCCCGTGCAGCTAAAACTTACACTTCTAGGAATGCTGATGAAATATTTTTCCTTTGGTTTGTGGGCATTTTTTAATGTTTTTTTTTACCTGCGCCGCTCACAGCAGCTTTGCTATAAGTAAACAATTAACCTCTGCCTTAAGGTGCTCTGACTACGATCAGCACTTCGCGATCTGCTGACTCGTGCTTCTTTCACGTTCCCCCCGGTGTGAGGCGTATGGCTGTTGTATATCAGCATCTGTCGTCACCTCCGAACCTCCGCCTCACAGGCAGCGCGCCTCACGATGTGAACACCGCGGCGCGCTCTTTAAAGCCCATCCAATTTCGGCTTTGCCTTGACCTTGGCAAACAAATCACTTCGCCTGGTTTTCAAAGCCTGTTCGAACCGGTTGTTTCTCTAATGATCCGAGGTTGTCCACACATGCAGGCGGACGTATGCACGCACGATCGCGCGCGAGCGCACACATACACCTCGACACGACCTCCCCACGATCAACTACCACAACCTCCCAATGATCAACCACCGCAACCCCTATTATCAAACCGCTTGACCACCCCATGATCAACCACCACGAACGGCCATTACCCCTAAATCTGTAAGGGGTTAGGGGGGTAATGGGGGTCCATGCATCACACTGACCCATGGACCACGATCTGTCCACACCCTGCCCACAAAAGACATCAGTGTGATGACTACTACACCCCACCCCTTCATAGAACTTCTCAAGTAAAGTGTGTGTGTGTGAGAGAGAGAGAGAGAGAGAGAGAGAGAGAGAGAGAGAGAGAGAGAGAGAGAGAGAGAGAGAGAGAGAGAGAGAGAGAGAGAGAGAGAGAGAGAGAGAGAGAGAGAGAGAGAGAGAGAGAGAGAGAGAGAGAGAGAGAGAGAGAGAGAGAGAGAGAGAGAGAGAGAGAGAGAGAGAGAATATGCAGGGGGAGCGTGGTGGGGTGAAACCAGACAAAAGAGAATGCGGATGAGCAGAAGAAGGAGAGAGAGAAGAGCAATTGTCTTGGGTGGGTTTTTAAAACACGATATAGCAAACGATTTCATCAGCATAGCCAGAGATAAGTGGGAGCTGCCTCAATGTACAATTTGCGGAATATTCATTCATATTGTAAATCGCATTCCTCATTGCTGGGGCCTCAGCTCAATATGTGCTGTCGTAAGCTTAAAGTTGTGCTATGCTATGTTGTTTTGATCAGCGTTGAAATAAGTAGGCCTATACAAATTAGTGAAAGTACAAATATGGGCCAATGTTGGTACCTGGTTATTGAAGGGACAAAGGACAGCTCCAGGAAAAAACGGAGACACAAAAAGAGGACATGCATTGTTGAGGAAACTGCTGCAATGTCTTGCAGGCGCTTTGAGATAGGCTACACACATGAAATAAAGCTCTATATTCTTCTTCTTCTCATTATGATCATCTTAACAATATTCATATGTCATGCACAGAATCGGAGCCCATTGTAACGCATCAAAAACCACTGAGTTTGAACAAACACGGCAGTGGGAGACAGCAGACCGCAAGGGGCCTCAGTGAGAGAACGAGCTGTGGGATGATGTCATCACTAAACTAGACCAGCACCTGCTGGTTTCAGCCCACTAAAGTGAGGGGCGGCAGCGGCGTGGATCTAAGAAGGATCGCATATCATTTAAGGATTCAGCCGGTTCTGTCCGATGCAGTAGATATTTAAAGTAAAAGGAAACGATTTGAATATTTGTCGAATCAATGCCAGATTTGTAGCTAATCGATTGATTTACCGAATAACTTAGTGTCCACCTGACCACGGCTTTTATTTGTTATTTTTCTCCTGGCAAAAAAAAAGGATCGATCTAAAGAGGGTTAAGATAATCAATTTGATTAAAACATTAAATAAAAATATAAAAACAATACCAGTATTTATTCATAATGGCATATGCTAATTGTATTAAGTAACCCAGAGGCTATTTAATGGTTATACATCTGATTACGGGGTGGAAATGAAGTGCATACAGCCTGCGTAACGACCTACATTAAAATAGCACCTTCCTAAAATTAAAACTATTTCTACAATATTTTGATGTCAGCGTCACTCTGTGGCCATACAGAGTATTACAACAATACCAAGGTACACTACCACTCAGGGTGCTCCATAGCGTACGGCACTGATGGCTCCCCAGGGGAAAAAACAACTAGGCCTAACGTTTTAACCATTTTAAATTAACCAAACAGGAAGATGTTGCGTCCCAAACTGTTGAAATGTACCATTAAACCAAACACAAATGCTCTGAATAAACTACAAACTCGAGTTGAATATTGTTGATTTACTACAACTATAGTATATTCGTAACATGTATTGTAGATACAAATAAAAGGATGGAATCTGCTCAATATTTGCCCTCACAGGCCTTGAAGTAAAATGTTTTTAGATAGGCCTACGCCTTGCAATAGGCAACACTCATAATATATTTAAGAGCAGCTTAAGTTTAAATGTTAGACAAATTTGATATTTAATTTTTCCAAAATATTGTGTTAGTCTATCAAAACGATTTGAAAACTTATAACCCAGAACTTAATAGGGACTCTACTCTGCAATAATTTACTACTTGGAATAATGAAATAACATTGACACTAAACATTACAGAAAGGCAATTGTATTTTATTCAAATAGTGAACCAGATACAGTATGTATAGTATAATAATTGATGACGTCCTTTAACTAAGGATCTCTTAAGCATGCTATCAGAGTCCAAATGTAATCAGTATGTTGGCATGCATTCGGGAAGAAAGACCCCTAAGCTTTCACTGAAATCAATTACAATAGTTCTACAGAATGCAAAGTCATGCTAACAACAGAGGTCACCATTTAACCTGCCCGTGTCTTCAACTGAGTACATGGGGTGACAAGCTAAATGTCATGTAGGTAGCCTTCAACAGTAAAATTACAGTTTGCTGTAACAGATATGGCACACATGCCCAATGTGGTGTTGGTTGGGGCCAAAACGGATGACCACTCAGAGCAATCTTGTCTTTTTAAATTCGTCCCCATAAAAGGAAGAGCACAGGATGCAAACTTTAGCTTTTACATGTAAATAGGTGGTCAACTGAGGTAGCCTTTTTATTAGAACATGGACAGTTTAGCAGAATATTTTTGGATAAACCACAACTTATTTGTGTTAACATTGCGACTTATTGAGTTCCTCAACAAAATACCATAATCCTTCAACTCTTTGTGACCAAGACCTTAGAACGCCTCAGAAAATGCAATGTTAACAAAAATAATCCTACTTTATCATGGTAGCTCTTGAATACTGCTGTGTTCAAATAAAAATGTTTAACAAGAAATACATTTGAATTTGTCTTGACAGTGCACATCAGCCTCTCCTCTAACTGAGCACAGTTTATATGGCAGGTCTACAGGGCACACACTCGTACCGTACAGAGAGAGACAGTTCGTATAATGCATAGTAATATTTAAAAAAACACACAAAATGTAAAGTAAAGCGTGACAGGCAACGAGACAAGGGACAAAATCCCAGCTAGTCCGCTAAAGTGCTGACACGGCCAATGTGTGGAAGCATTCGTTGTATAAATGCATGTTATAGTACAAATAAATAATATGAAGGTGATCTTACAGAAAAAATAAGATAAATGATATATCAAAACAATTGAATGAATGAGATTTTACAGATGTTGGGCTCAATCAATAAAACTGATGATGGTCAACAGATTTATCTATTTGGAAATAATTGCAGAGTGTATTCATACTAGATTTCGATTATTTTAAATTAAACATTAGTAGAGATGTCATGCATAGATTATTATTATTTTTTATAAAAGGTTCTGCAGCTTCACAAAGGTCTTCTCAAAATCTATATTGGAGTCAACCGCTTACGAAATACATTTATAAAAGGGTTTAATAGATTAAAGGTCTTAAAAGTTACTACTCGTTACAAAATACAGTTGAACATACTTTTTTTTGGTTCGTTTAAAAACATCCGTCCTTTATATATTACATAACGAAAACACGTCTTTCAAAACACAAGAAAATGAACGATAGAAAGCAGTGAAATATTTTTCCCTTTTCCTTCCTCTGCAGCATAATTTAAAAGGAATGGCAGCTTTTGATAGCTGTTCATGATGTAATATACAGAGTGGTCATTAGACCCTCCTCATCTTAATACCACTGGCATCAAATACCGCCTACATCATACACAGTACATAACAGACATGTGCCTTCCAAACTGATCTCACATCATGTCACAGCACACAAACTGAGTAAAGCTCAACTAAATGGAAAAACAATCACCTGACCGGGTGTGTATTGGTGTGACGTGCTGGTGCCTAGCCTGGCGCTTAACGTCCGTAACAGTTGACTGTTACTGTGGGATGCATTCATGACAGGTGCATTTGGCTGCATATGACGCATTGATGCAGCAAAAATCCCTTGACTCAACTTTAGTACCAGAATTTCTATATAAAAATAAGTTTGCCAAATCTTGGATGTTGGTTGCGTTTGCAAATTATAGGTTTTTTGGTATAATCTGATGTTAATTCTGAATTGAAGATGATAACTCATTAATTGTACTGCAAGTTAAACACAGGTTCAGTTGATCACATAATTGTCTGGACATTAGTTTGTCTTGAGGTGGTTCTAAGTCGGGTTAATCAGAACTCAGAACAAATTGAGGAAAGGGGGAATCTTACTTGGTATGCTATGCTGCCATGGTGACTAGCAAAGTCTGTATTTAGAAATAGATCCATGTGTTTATTTGAACTGTGAGAGTCTTCAACAAGCTTATTAAGAAGATCATCAAAAAATATCAACTACTTCGGTAACTCTGCAACTATAAACGTTCAGATAATACTAGTTAAGTAAACGGAGGCCTACCATCACTTAAATTCAATAAACTGTACAATTCCTTCACACCTCCCTCAACATATATATTTCACAAAACCCGGCCAGAACGGCAGTCAGTAGGAGACGGTGGATCGGACAGACAATCACTGTCAGTAAACCTGGGCTTAGTCTTTCGTTACAACGGGAAGAGATTTGTGTGGTTGCTGTATTTCTCCTACTGTAAAAAAAAAAAGCGAAGAAAGAAAAAAGCACCACAGAGGGCGGCGTTTGAGGTTAAAGATCACGAAATGGAGCCATCCACGAGTGGTGCGGATCTATAATACAAACACGACCACAGAACGGCTGAAACCAACCGGGTGGGGGGGGGGGGGGGGGGGGCTACAGGGGCATGCAGTAAGAGAGAGAGAGAGCGAGGAGGGAGAGAGAAAGCAGAGGGAAGAGGGCCACAAGTTCCTCGTCGGAATTCCTCCAAAAGACAAAAAGGGAATCCAACCTCAACCTTTAAAGAAAAATCGGACTCACAATAGGTTCCAGCTGTTAAATCTGAAACTGTGTAACTCTCGCCCCTACCGCTGTGGTCCCCGTCAGATGGCGTTCTCCAGCCCGAAGAGGAGCCGTTCCGTGGGTTGGTGAGCGTGAAGTAAAAAGGGGTGCTTGGTGGTGCTGTAGTCTGCAGGAAGGGGGAAGGGGGAAACGCCTCCTCAGAGCCTCAGGAGAGTGCCACGTCCTGGCCTACGAAGGGCAGGTCCATACTCATCACACCATCCGCGCTCCCCTGTTTCCTAGGAGACAAACACGAGTAAAGGGGGGGTTCGGTGTGGTGTCGTTATGGTTACTCGCCGGGTTGCTACTTGGAAACGTCAGGGCTGCGAAATCTCAGGGCAAGCCGTAAGAGAACAATGAAAAATGGTCAAATAGGTGTGTGACCGTTCAATTATCAATCGATCAAACAATCACAAGAAACTACAGCTCCACAGAACCCTGGGGAAATCAGAGGTTTCCTGGGCCTTGTCACATACTGTAATAAGCCTGACTTGACACATTTAGTATTGAAGCCTTGCAGGCAGATTGGGTTATAGACCATCTGACCCCACAGTCCAGCAAACAGCTAGAGCCACGAAACCTCTGATAGAGGCATCCAAAGTAAAACAGTTGTAAAGGATCAATGATAAACGATCAATGATCCATGATTGGTTATCTGTGATGGAGCTCTGTCTGGGGGAGGGTCTCCTTACGACAGCACGGGGGCCGGGGCGTTCTGGCTCCCGCGGTCCTCCCTGCGGCCCCAGTCGAAGGGGTTCCCGAAGGACCGCTTCCTCAGCATGGTCCGCACCAGTATCTGGGAGAGACGCACGGAGACACAAAGAGCGACAGGGTGACACCTCGAGCCACGGCACCCTGGTTACACACGGGGGACCGCCTTGAGGCAGTTCTTGGTGCCGTTCAAATCCTTCAGATGACAGGGAGCAGAGATCTGATGTGGTTTTTGGTGCAAGGTGAATAACACGGTTTCAGCTGCATGTGATTTCTATGCCATGTCCTCACTGGTGTCTGTGTGGTGTATTTTTGTAAACCGCATGCTAGGGTTTCACGTTTCAGAAGCGACCGGGCGAAACCGAGATGAGACGAAAACTGTTGGGATCGTGCCCTTAAACACCCCGGTAGGACTTACATTTTAGACATTTGATTCACCCATACAAACTCCATGTGGGCAAAGCACTTATTTTGAGAGCCTCTACCCCAATTTCGTTGCACTTTGTGCAATGACAATAAAGAGATTCTGATTCTGATTCTGATATTCATTCATATATTTTGTGGCATGAGCGCAGGGAAGCAACACACCGCTGTCACACTGTAAACATGGAGGTGGGGAGTCATCATTGACGGATGCAGGTCGTAAGGCCTGTTATTTATTGAGACGTGATGACGCAATGTTGTGACGTTGTGATTAAGGATGACATCACTTGGCACCAGCCGAGTGGTTGGAAGGCGGAGCTTTACCGTCCTAGCTATAAAATACCTTCTTTAGCGCCCGCGAAACATCCAACATTCCTCCGACCGTGACAGAGGACAAGAAGAGGCCTAGCGCACCCCAACGACGTGCCTCAGTGGAGGACTCACCACCGTGGCCAGACTGGGGATGTGCTTCACCGAGTTCTCCACCTCCTCCTCCGTCACCTCGATCAGCAGGCAGCAGTGGTCGTCGTCCAGCGGCAGTGGCTCTGCACCCTGCCTGGTCACCCACGGGTGCACCTGGACACACACACACACACACACACACACACACACACACACACACACACACACACACACACACACACACACACACACACACACACACACACGCACACGCGCGCGCGCTCTACTGATGGGCTCTGCAGAGGTTCACCGTGCCGCTGTGTAAAGAGCCCACGGCCCAGCCCATAGCAAAGCAGCTGGGAGGGAGAGAGAGAGAGAGAGGGAGAACCTTGATCTGGGGGACGGAGATCCTGGACTCTGGGTTCTTGTCCAGCATCTTCAGGAGGAGGTCCTTCACGTCCTCCGATATCTCCGCGCTGACAGGGAGAGACAAATGGAAAACCCATCTCGGCCCGAGTTCATTTAAACTTCAAACCACTGAAGGCATAAAACATCTTTGGTTCTATGATTTAGGGCTTGAATGGCCTTACTGGGAACCGACAAGGCATACTGATTTAGCTACGTGTGTATCCCACAGGGGTAACATAGCCTTGCCCGGTGCATAGGCTGTAAAATAGAATGGAATTGTATCCATTATTCCGAAACACGCTTCTGTAAAATGATTCCAAAATTTAACTTCTTGCACATTTGTAAACTTTGTCACCATACGCTGTTCTGGCGAAACCTAATCGGACAGAAATGTTCAAAGGTAGAAATGTAGCTTTCCCAGCCGTGGAGCATAATGGAGAAACTACTACAGCATATTGTGATTCTATCCTTGCTTTGGTTGGAGAATTTGGTTTGGTTGAGTAAACAATGTGTTGCTGCTGCAATCAACGTATGGAAATATGCAGCTGGGAGAGGAGGGTCGACGCGGGATACATATTCTACTGGATCTGTTCCCAGGGAAGGTCTACAGAAATGTGACGCGCGTGGTGAGGTCAACACAGATCTTATGGGACATCGTCTCCCCGGGCGCCGGCGGTGCATGCGTCACACGTGCGTGTTTTGGCGCAGCCCCAGCATTTTGAGGAGTGAGCACTCACTGCGGTGGCAGCTCCACCGGCTGGCTCTTTATCTTCTGGTGAAGACTCAGGATGCGCTCATCCATGAATGGACACTGGGGATGGAATAAATGGGGATTGTTTTTTTTAAAGTCGCTGTCATCCATTTGTGCTGAGCCCGCATTGTTCTAGGTTCTCAGGCATTCAAAATTCTGTAGCGATGAGAAACAACTGCTTATTGCAGCTTTAATGAGCTCTAAAGTTCAGGCTTTAAAATAAAATATGAAAGTAACATTGCTATTTATTTTAATTCATAGGGTAACACACAAACTCGTTTTGTTTCATCGTGGTGCTCTCAGTGAAAATAGCATTTTAGTCAAGATTTATAAAGTGAATTAAGGAATGAAAATAAGTTTTGATACATAGTTCAATCACAAGATAGATGGTGTGGATGTAAGAAACAGGGGCCAGACTTACCACTCCAAAGAGGAAACAATAAAGAGTCACTCCCATGGCCCAGATGTCCAGCGCCTTCATGATTCATTAATGAGGGAGAAAAAACATTTGTATTATCAATACTCATTATATGCAACGCAAATGGTTACAGTGGAGGAGTAATATATATTTCTTTAAAAACTTTATATATCAGTTTACATCTTGATATGAACAAATCGTACATGTTGAGCTTGAACTGATTTTGTCTATTGGGCATATGACATGTTAACAAACTTTAAAGCCAGCACACAAACGTAAAAATCCTGCTCAAATATCCAAAACTTCCTTCGTAATTGTTGCATGCAACACCCTTCGTTTCACACCACCACCACTAGGGGGTGCCAGCGGCTCGGCCACATATCCACCTTGCCAGAGAAGTTCTTCCTGGTCTCCGATAGGGTCTCAGGGGCGAGGAAGGCGGGCGTCCCAACCGTGCTTGTCAGCAGAGCATCAGCCCCCTCGAACTGGTTACTGACCCCGAAGTCAGCGATCTTGATGTGGCCATCCTCCCCCACCAGCAGGTTGGACGGCTTGATGTCTCGGTGGATGATCTTCTGGTAATGCACTGCCGGGTACAGATGTTTATATATATATTAATATTTTATTAGGTAATAATATTTAATATAATATAGCATTTAATAAATATATAATTGTTACCTTAATATATATATTATATTTACTAGGATTGCTTTATAAACGGCTGTTTAAAGCCGTTTAAAATACCATTGTGGACGCGCTTGCAAATGCAAAAATACTAATAACAATATTGAACAACAGATCCTCCACGTTTGCTGCCGCGGTCTAGTGGACAGGGACTCCTCTGAATCCACCACAGTAAACACGTTGTAACATAGCGTGTGTAGCATATGAACGTATGATAACAGGAGGAAGGCTGTGAGCATAACGTGGTTTCCCTCCACACAGGGAACAGCATGCGCTGATGTCGGTCTTTGCATCCAATTTGACTGAAAATAGACTTTAATCTATGTAACCATATGGCGCCAGTCTCCCTGGAGACGGCTTATTATTACTTTTCAATAACCAAAGTGCTAGTTGTCGGCAAGACATTAGATAATGCAACCCCTGATTTATCTTCAAAATACAGGTGTAAAATCGTGCCACTAGTGGGAAGGCTGAGAAAGTGTGTGCGCGCGCGCGCACGTGCGTGCGCGCGCGTGTGTGTGTTCGTGGTTCATGGAGGGAAGAGGACAGGAGATTGAACTCACAGAACTCCATTCCCCTGAGAAGGTCCTTGAAGTAGAAGCGGGCTTGGTCCTCGTTGAAAGGCTTTTCAGCCGGAACTTCCATCACAGCCCTGGGAGCACACACACACACACACACACAAACACAAAACCACACACACATACAGGCATGCACGCACACATGCACAGTCATGCAAGCACACACACACACACAACAGACAAACACACACAGGATGATGCACACATACGCAAAGAACCCAAAACACAGTAACGCACGTACACATACACAACCACACACAGTCAGACACACAATGTTTTATTTATTTGAGGTGGATCGTATATCGAGCTTGACAATGGTTGTAATAAGAGCACCTACCCTTTCTTCACCAGCTCAAACACTGTAAAAGAACAGAAGATGGTCTTAAATCACTTCTTCAAGGTACCGTACTCAATATCCATGTCTTGCAATAGCTGTTAAGGGATCTATGTACAATAGTGGTTGTCTTGTGTGTGTGTGTGTGTGTGTGTGTGTGTGTGTGTGTGTGTGTGTGTGTGTGTGTGTGTGTGTGTGTGTGTGTGTGTGTGTGTGTGTGTGTGTGTGTGTGTGTGTGTGTGTGTGTGTGTGTGTGCGCGTGAGTGTATGTGTGTGTGTGTGTGTGTTCAAATTACCCATGTACAGATGGTCCTCACTAGGGTCATCCAAAACCTGGAAGGAAAACAAACCAGAAGTACTGAGTGGAAATAGCTCTCTGTCCTTCATTAACAAACACAAACATATACATACACACACGCATACATGTGAGTGTGCGCATGAACGCTCAATGCTCGACAATCAGTGGAACAATCAGGTATCCGGGACTCGAACATTAACATCCTTGAGTGTTGATGTATATCTTCATTGTTTGTTCCACCACACTCTCTGCAGTCGCTCTGGTAAGTGAGCCGTTTGAGGAGGTTCAGGCTTGCACCTGAACTTCTCAAGGGACCTCACAACTACTACATCTGCATATGAAGTGCGCTCTTAAGTCAGTGTTGATTAATCACAAATTTAATTAAAGTTATCTTGTCCTGTAATCTTATGTAAAATCCAAGGGAACACTATAGGTCTTTCTCCCTTTTCGTTTGTTATATTATATTATTGATATATTATATTGTGAGCTGCAAATAATAGTCTCTGGACCCTGTTAATTCATGGCATATAAAGTATGTCCAAACACATCCATCGTCTCACCTCCACAAGCTTGACCACGTTGGGATGGTCGAGCTTTTTAAGGATGGCAATCTCCTGGTATACCCTCTCCAGGGGTCCTTTGGGTTGAGGCATGCCCTCTGGGATTTTAGCTCCTCGCGGCGGAGGTCTTCCTGGTGGGATGGAGAAGAGAGGCGGATGAGAGGAGAGGAGGAGAGGAGGGGAGAAAATGAGGAGAGGAGAGGAGAGGAGGACAGATCAGGAGAGGACAGGACATGACAGAAGAGGACAGGAGAGGAGACGAGAGTAGAGAGCACAGGAGAGGAGAGAGGACAGGAGAGGACAGGACATGACAGAAGAGGAAAGGAGAGGAGACGAGAGTAGAGAAGACAGGAGAGGAGAGAGGAGAGAGGAGAGAGGACAGGAGACGAGACGAGAGTAGAGAAGACAGGAGAGGAGAGAGGAGAGAGGAGAGAGGAAAGGAGAGGAGAGGGGATAGGAGGGCACACGAAAGGGGGGTTTCATGCATCAGAGGAGCATCCTTCCCGTCTAGTGCGTTAACCATCTGCCTCTGGCTCAGGACGTACGTGGGAACCCCGCCTGTCTCATCAGCTTCTTCTTGGACAGCACTTTCATCGCCTACATGGTGGTGGAGCAAGTGGTGCAAACACAATAATACACGTAAAAATATGCTAAGATACAGCGACATTTTGATGCCCAATATGTATCGATAATACTTTTTCCTGAACAATTTCCTACAACAAAAGCACCTTATTTAAACCCTAGATGTTTTAGCAGTGTTTTGGCCCATTACATACAAAATAAGCAAAAATGAAGTCATACTGAATAATGCTAATTCTACTTTATGTTAGATAGTTTATCCTCAGTTCCTGACTGTATATTGGGCATTACAGTATGGAGTATATCACCTATCCTTTTTGTTAGTATAATCTTGTGTTGTCAAAAAAGGTGGCAGTAGATACAGAGACAATAGACTGGATTGGAATTGGAGCTGCAGGCACAATTAACACGTTGTATAGATCCATAATGTGTGAGAGAGTCTGACTCACATAGTACGTGTTGTCATCTTCATTGTAGGCCAGCTTGACAACACCATAGGAACCCTTGTTAGAGGAGAAGAACCAAAGATGTCCTCAAGATGTATCAAAGGACACACAAACACACAAAAAGAAAACACACACAGACAGGCTCTTTCACTATCCTTAGCTGGTGTGAGGGAAGAATATCTATGGTGATTTCAATCTCATGAGACAAAGTGGATTAAGAGTCTCTTCCAACAAAAACGGGACACTTAAGAAGGGAAAAACAACAACAGATCAGACCCAAATGGGCAGAGAGGAAACCTAACCCGGAGTGCTTGTGATAGAATCATGAATCATTAGCATTACGTGGATAGCAGGAGCCAATGAAGGGGGGGAGTTAAAAAAATGCGGGAATGTCGTAGAATTTGAGGGAAAACAGATACCTTGGGTTCCCTAGGTGAAAGTTGGAGGGCCACCGTCAAAACATCACACTCCCTCTTACTAGGGTCTGCAGCCAATAGAAAATTACCACTCTGGAAAAACGTTCTTAGCTATAGGTAGAATTTCTCCCATTTCAACGCTTTATTCATTTCAGTCAAACACTTTGTGTGACCTAAATGGAACCATTACTGGAAAAAGCTCTCCCTTTAAAAACGCATGCAAGACTTAAGTAGTGAGAGTTAGGCTCTCTCTCTCTCTCTCTCTCTCTCTCTCTCTCTCTCTCTCTCTCTCTCTCTCTCTCTCTCTCTCTCTCTCTCTCTCTCTCTCTCTCTCTCTCTCTCTCTCTCTCTCTCTCTCTCTCTCTCTCTCTCTCTCTCTCTCTCTCTCTCTCTCTCTCTCTCTCTCTCTCTCTCTCTCTCTCTCTCTCTCTCTCTCTCTCTCTCCTCACAACGCACACACACATCCGGCCTGAACACCTTGGAGACATCTATTTTTTACAGGCTCTCATCCTGCTTCCAGCTCTGCCACCACGTCCGGATGGCTTACAAAGAGTCTGGGAAATGAGGGCAGGAACAAAACCAGAGGCACTGAGGCCCCTCCATGGTGCACACTATGAAGTAAGAGTGTGTGTGTGTGTGTGTGTGTGTGTGTGTGTGTGTGTGTGTGTGTGTGTGTGTGTGTGTGTGTGTGTGTGTGTGTGTGTGTGTGTGTGTGTGTGTGTGTGTGTGTGTGTGTGTGTGTGTGTGTGTGTTGTGTGAGGGTACCTTTCCGATCTCGTCTTTCAGCTTGTACTGGTTGAGTTGAACACAGTCCTTGGCAGGAAAGAAATCATGGGAAGAAATAACATTTAAAATGTGGACTGTACCATTAATGTACATTTAAGCATTACCATAATTATCCTTTTAGCATTAGCCTTTAGCATTATTATCCTTTTTCCTATTAGCCTTTCGCATTTTCATCCCTTTAATCATTAGAATTGTTTTCCTTTTAATAATTAGCATTCAGCAATGTTATCCATCTAGATGTTAGCCTTCAGTGCAAAAACAACAACTAACAATGTTTGTTAATTCCGAAAAAGATGAACACAAAAGTGCTTCCTGAATGGCATGTTCAACTCGGGTGAATGAGATTAAATCAACCCAGCACACAAATCCAATGTTTTCATCATAGCTCTGTAACATGCTGAGTGTTTGAGGATTTAGTGATGGTTTTGTTTTGCAACAGCACTCTTGGACGCCAGCCAATTCGAAAGCACACACCAATTAATGAATCCAGTTTTCTTTCAACTGTAATATTATGGTTGATTGGCTTGCAGTGCTGCCAGCATTTTTCATCAATATCCAAAGCCTGTTGCCTTGTGCAGAGACTTAACGAGAGCAACACAACCTCTAAGGATGAGAAATTATTAGTTATTTACCTCCAATTGAATATCATATATAAATAACCAAGAAAAATAATTTCTTTTTAGGCTTAAAGGTTTGGTTGGTTTTGAAAGTGACACTAAGATTTAGAAGAAGACGTTTAAAGGCCATGAGCTTCAGTCAGTTTAGACGGCATGAACTGTAAAGCGAAGCGCCCTAATCTTACAGTGGACAGCATCATAGCAGGCGTCATGCAAAGAGCAAACGCAACAATCTGATGGATTATTTTACCGCCTGCCGGCTGGTTAAATAAAGGGCTACCAGCTGTTTGAGAAGTTATGTTCATAAATAGTGAATATGACATGATATGACAGTCAATCCGTCACATCTCACTGTCTTCCTATCCGTTTTGCTTCAAAGAAGCAGAAAGAGAAGAAGAGAAAAAGGAGAATAGGAGTTTATAATCATAACTATTAAAATTATTATTTATAAGTTAAGTGGTACCACATGTTACTGAAAGAATGGACACAGGGTACTTTTGTAAATAATGCGTATGTGACGATTCTTCTTCATGGTTTTTTTTATGTGTTTGTTTTTGTGTGTCAGCTGCTTTTAACTATGGAGGCATAGGAGACAGTCTGCTTCCTTATGGCCATCGTTAGAGTGCTAAAATCTTCCCTCTAAATGCCACGAGCTAATTGGAGTATAATGTTCACCCATAATAGCTGAGCGTCTTCTTAATAGTATGTGGATCAATCCAAATGGACTGATGCATGTTTCAAAAATCAAAACCATGGTACGACTTAGCGTGGTTAACAGACGAGATTACTCCCCTTCCGTGCTTAAAGATTCCTTCACAGGCTTTGTAGGAGCCAGGGATGATGTCAATGTAATACTATAAGGTTTACCAATTTGTTATTGTTTTCATGCTTTATTATAGAGTGAGATAGACAATAAGGTATTTGAGATAGAGGGGAGGACGTGCAGCAATGGAGCACGGGCAGGGGACAAACCTAGGTGGCTGCGTTCAGGACTGATTCCAAATGGTACGCTCTCTAACCGTTGAGCCACCAACACTATAAGGTTTGAGAGGGTTCATGTCTGTGGTCCGTGTAGCACCGGCGTACCTGGAGGTCTGTGATGGAGACGCGGTGGGACTCCACGGTGGGCCGGCGGGGGAGCCGTGGGGAGGAGTGGGGGGAGGTGACGGGGGAGTAGGGCAGCGAGGGGTAGATGTAGCGTCCGTCGAGGCCCGGGGAGCCGCAGGGGGAGGTGGCGGTCGGCGAGCGCTCCTGGAGGGACAGCTTCCTGTCCGACATGTTGAGCCGTCCCCTGGGCGGTGCAGCCAGCAGCGCCCCCCCCACGCTGTGGGACAGCAGGAGGTCGCAGGATTCAGGGGCCAGCAGCGGCCGGGCGGGGTCGGGGGTCTCGGAACTGTCCATGTCCTCCACCTGGAGGGGAACACAGAGAATACAACGCCAAATAAGGAATCGTGGAGCCCAGCAGCTCATACATCTAGCTGAATTTTTGCTATTATAACACAGACCATGTCTTTAGAAATAGCACAAGACAGGTTAACAGGTCTGGTTATTGCTAATGGTTTAAGATTTGTTAGTAGAAAATAAATAATGTCAAACCGATTTTTTTGAGTGTTACCAAACGTGTGTGTATTTTGGTTGGCTCCTATACATCAGAGGTGTTGATTAAGCCTGAAGCTAATGACATGCATGCTGTTTGCACATGCAGAACTATTGTTTGTGTCTCAATCGTTCAAGACCCCAAAAGACGAATGGCAGAGAGTTACACACAACCTCACAGCCGCTGAGAAAGTGTAATAATGCGGACAGCAAAACATTTGCCTCCCAGGTAACATCATATATTGTCAGGGTTGACTTCAGACAAAAAAATGGAGCTTAAATATTGTAGCCTTTGGTAGAATTGCTTTGATTGAAATGGACGATGGAAAACTAGTCTGGGGAAATTGTTTGCTGACTTTTTGGAAGAAAAACAATATTTGATCATTTAACTACGACAACATGAAATGAAAGATTAAGCACTTCAAGAGCTAAAAACAAATGTGATCACATTCTGATTATTTTGGACGCTATAGCTCAGCTGTCTTCCCTCCCCTGCGATTATAAACAATAGGGGTGTGAAAAAGAATCGATTCTTCGATGCATCGATTCGCGATTCTCTCTAGAGCGATTCCGTCTCGATGCAGATATATTAATAATCGGAATTAAAATTAAATAATAATAATAATAATAATTTAATTTTGCCTGCTGCAACAGTCTGTTCGCCAGAGAGGGATAATTTTAGTGAGTTTAAAATGATTAAATTTATCTTCAGTGTGTATTGCCCAATCTAATTTGTCTTGACACGATTGCGATTCAGCCTACGCATAGCATGCACGCAAACTCACAGCCAGACACAAGAACTCCTTCTAATTCAATAGCAGCTTTTTCTTTAATGACATAGAAAAGAAAGATTAGAAAGAAAATAAAACTGAAACCTATTTTTTACATGCTTCCATATTGTGTTTTGATGCAAGCTGCATTGATTTTTATATTGTTCATAGAAAGCCATATTTGTGACAAAAGCTTTCTCTCTAATAAAATATTAGGTGAGTTAATTAATCTGTTGATGTCTTTAATGATCATTACAAAAGTAGGAACTGATTAGCAAACTCTGAGTATCAAACTCAGATGTATACATAATTTTGAAAATCACGCATGGAAATGTACATAAAAAAAATTGTTGCATTGATAATTGCTTTAGAATCGAATCGTTGACCTCATAATCAGAATCGAATTGAACCTTGAGGTGCCAAGAGATTCCCACCCTTGATAAGCAAACAAATTGAGGGACAATCCCAAACCTGTCTCACCTCCTCGTCCCCGCTGTGGGGGTCCGGCAGGCTGGGCTCGTACTCCGTGATGACGATCAGGGACTCCATGGGGTCGGAGTTGGCCGGAGGGCACGCGGGGAGCACGGCGGTCAGGGCGGGCGCCGGGCAGCTGCACAGCAGGTCAGGCAGGGGCTGAGTCTGGGTCTGCTGGGCTGGTGGAGGGGGCTGGCTGGGGCCGCAGGGCACCGGATGCTGGGTGGAGGACCAGGAGGACGTGTGGCAGGGGAACATGGTGCTCCGTTAGCCCGAGGTGTGGGAGCTCTGCTCCATCAGCAAGGGCGGCCGCGGGGGACAGGGCGAAGGACCTGATGCAAACGGGAGATCCGATGAATTAACAGCTTGCTTTGTATTCAAATGTGATTCTGCACAGGCATGTGGGTTGCACGTGAACGTGAATTCAATGATTATATCTCCAAGAGGCTCGACATGAGAAGTGTATTTGTTAAACAAGAAACGGTTCTGCTTGTAATGTGTGTTATACAACCTGGTTGATTACCATCGCCACAATTCTTAATCAATGTATTAACATAGTTCATTTCCATCCAGAGAGAGGGAGCGAGCGAGAGCGAGAGCGAGAGAGAGAGAGAGAGAGAGAGAGAGAGAGAGAGAGAGAGAAAAACAAGAACATGGTGGCTCCAGTTAAATGCAGAATGACAAGGCCAAGCGTGGGAAATACACCTACGGCAAGACTTATTTTATCTTAAGACCACAGAGAACGCTGTTGCTGATTGCCTCAAAGTCGCCAACCCCATAATCTCGGATCCAGCAGTCCTTAAGTCTGATTTGTGAGACTACCGTGCATCATCGTTGACTAGCAAAGCTTGATCTTAAGAAGATTTCCATACCTTAGTTTCTTTAGCCAGTAATGCCACAATTGCTACAAGGAATCTGCCTTCATTTTCTTGTTCTTTTCAAAAAGATTTATATGTTACAATTATAACACTTATACTTATGTTCCTGGGAAATAATAGCAATAAGAATAGCAATAATGTAGACATTTGAAATATATATTTTACCATATTTCCTATGATAATATGCATCAGAATCTCTTAAAGAATAGGCCAAAAGCAAAATTCAAACTTTGACCAAAAGCAAAACCCCAAACATCATTAGCTGCCCACATATTGCCGTACATTAGAATTCTGAACAACAAATCGGAATCTGTAGATTGTATTCAATTGAATGTATGTCCTCCGGAGATAGTTTTGACAACCGCTCCTGGCAGTTAGGACAGAGAAAATATTATTTTTTCATTCTGATCTCACAACCTTATTCAATTCAACTCTTTATTGTGCCAAAGTGCAATTGTAAAAAAAAAATAAAATAAAAACCTTGATGTAACTTAGCAACTATCTCTTCGACATCAATGTACGGTAATGCTCATACCTTTTAAGGTCCTTGAATGAACATACGCTACTGCGATAGCCAATGTTTGCTATCATTATGTAGAATCCAGAGATAACATGCCCTTGTCTTATCACTAGCCTAAGTCACTGTGATCAATAAGTGAGTCTAGAGAGAGAGAGAGAGAGAGAGAGAGAGAGAGAGAGAGAGAGAGAGAGAGAGAGAGAGAGAGAGAGAGAGAGAGAGAGAGAGACACACAGACAGACAGACAGACAGTCAGACAGACAGACAGACAGAAAGAGAGACAGAGAGAGAGGGAGATGTGACCCAATAGAACTGTCCCTGCCTACCTCTAAGCGTTGGTAAAACCACACGCCCCAGCTCGAGCACCCCGCTCAACTACCTCAGCTGGACGCCTGGTACCGCCATGTCTAAGAGCGAGCAAAGGTTGCACAAAGGTTAAGACTCACCCATTCAGAATTCACCTGCATATAGCCTCCCCCCTTACCTGCAAACTGCCCCTCCTCCTACCTTACTCTCCTATTAGTTTGTACTTAGTTTGTACGTCCTGGCACTTAATGCACAGACTTATTGTATATTGTGCGTCCTGGCACTTAAAAATAGTACTCTATCTAGTACAACTATCTTTGTTGAATACAGGGAATGGGAAATCTAGCTATTGGAAATAGTTGGCAGATGTACCAACAGCAATATATTTTTTGGCTTTCTTGACAACTGTCCTTATGTAAGCTTCTTTGGATAAAAGGCATATGCTACATGCCCTGAATGGAGAGAGAGAGAGAGAGAGAGAGAGAGAGAGAGAGAGAGAGAGAGAGAGAGAGAGAGAGAGAGAGAGAGAGAGAGAGAGAGAGAGAGAGAGAATAAAGATGTAGTACAGCATAATTTGTATAACTGCAAATCACACAAATCTCTGCACCTCCCTGATCCGACGAGTGAGTTGCATTGGAGCCTTTGAGCTCTGGGAAACGCAAGCAGAAGCTGCTTTACTCCAGATGCTGTCCTGCGCCTCTTACCATAACAACAGTCACATGACCCAATGCTGCTCGCCATTCAGAAAGTATCAAGGGGTTGTTGCTATTTGGGTTCCGGCGAAAACAAGCACAACCAGTCCTACAAGCACAGGGTCATCTGGAACATTGAAGTATTGTCAGCCTCATTCAAGATCAACCGATAACACTAGCTGATTTGCATAGCCAAAGCGAGATAAGCTGTGAATGCACTGATGAGTTTCCGTATGCACGCAGAGTAAAATTGGGACACCGAGTTTAATTAGATTCAGAGAACCAAAACGATTTCTAGGATGGGACGTTCAGATCTGCCATGGTCAAGTATTCTGAATTGTCTGCCAATATCAAAAGAGATTGCCATCACTAGATCTGTGGACATGCTAAAGCTAAAAATACATTTTCTTCATTCATGGGATTGTGTGGATTTTCTCATCTGTCCCTGCCTACACCCTAAACCATTACTGACTGTAATGGTTTAGTAGGATGTAGATATTTAAATATATTTGCATACTTGTGAATTAGAAAGATGGATATGTTGGCCGTTTTCGATACAGCTGTTACATTGAGTCAGATGGATTTGCTTTTACCTCTAGGCAAACCAAACTCGCATCCTACAAATCATTTACATTATAAACTAATCCGAGAAACCACTGCAACGATCGACCCAAACGTTCTGTTACACTGAGTTAAATGTTTATTTCATCCCACATCATCCTATATTCAAAAAACGGGTCGTATAACTATTCGCTTCAACTTTGTAAAGGTATCCAAAATTATATTTTATGTCGCCGTAGAACATGACCTTTAAAACACATTAGGCTCGTCTAGCTGAGGGGCTATAGCTTCACATGACTTCTGTCAACGTCGTGAGAGATCAATCGTCCTATTTGTCCAGGTTAACACATCCTAGTGATCGGTCAGGCGACCAGAGACCTCCCGACAGCGAGGGGCTAGCAGGCTGCCAGATGTCAGCACACAGATGTGGTCGGGATGGGGATGAGGATTCAGAAAATCATCCACAAGACTGAAGTAACGGTCATTCGTAACAGATGAAGGAGCCCCTAGATGTAAGGAATCAAAATGGTACCTTATCATGTAGACCCACAGTAGAGGTATTGAGTATTTTTCCAAGCGAGGATGTATCGACAGTATCGGTGCAGTAGCTTGTAGCTAGCAGGCTGTTCGTTCTTGAGGGATACCTCCAACTCTGTGCTGATGGACCAATCAGCAGAGACGCGCCTTCGTAGCGATGTAGTTACGGCACGCCGCTTTTAAAGCCAATTCCACAACAAAATTCTGAACAGAAAGACTTGGAGTCTCGAACTCGGATAGCCCGCTGGGTTCTGAATATAACGAAAGGCCAGAGGGAGTTTTGGGGGCGATAATTTAATGTTGACGCCCCCGTGTGGCCCAGAATTGATTTGTTCAGACGTTCAAATTTACTTGTCATTTTTCTTATCGGCTTTGTGTATTCGGAGTGCAATTTTTGACGTTGAAATAAATGTGCTACTTTTGTATCGTGCTCCACATAAATGACCAATCTTGACCCATACTCCGGAACTTGGTAATTAGTCAAGCACCATGAAATAACAGACAATAGTTTCAGAGATGGCAGGGCCAGTGAGGAGACTTCTAAAGAGCCCTGGGGGGGGGGGGGGGGGGGCTGTTCGGAACTCCACTGATACCGAAGTTCTGGAAATCATTGCAACTGTTTATCATTGCAAATAACCAATAACTTTTGATATTGATCAGTTTGCTGGTTGTGATGGACAACTGCAAACAGAGCTTGCCCCTGATACACATTCAGTCCCATTTGTAATCCCTGGGAGGTAAATGAGGTATTGGAATTAAAATATCTGGGGATGTTTTAATGAAGAAAAAAAGTGTACAAGTTAAAAGCGTTTTATTTAAAAAAAAGAAAAAAAAATGCAGAAAACTGCAAAGCACTTTGTTACATTGACAAAGAAAACACAAATGTATGACAATTGTTTCCAACGTCGAAGGACAACAAAAGAAACGTCTGTACAATGCAAAACTCCTCAGTTGACCTCTGCAGCAGTTATCGCCTTTTCTGGAAGATGTTGCCTCTTCCCATTCCTCCACGACCCCGACCTCTGGCCGCCACTGCACAGGAAACAAGCATAAGCACATTAATTAACCAAAGACACTGACATGAAACAATTGAAACAATAAATATAGTATCCATATGGTCTGACAGGAAGGTAGAGGGCCAAATACAGAACACCTCACTTCTACGACACATCCATTTCAGTAGCGGGCACACACCTTGAGCTTTGAGAATGGCCGCCTTGCCTCTCCCGGCCCCTGATCCCTGGTTCTTGTTCTTCATGCTCTTTAACATGGGTGCATTCTTTAACATGTCTGGTAGGATGAGAAAGCGGATCTTGCTCCCACGGATGTAGACCTGCTCCAGCTGGGCTACTCTCCCATCGCGGTAGGTCACAGTGATGTTGGACATCTGTGAGGGAGGCACAGGGCAGGTTAATAGGCTGGGAAATGGCTGTTGCATTTATTATTATCCTAGTTATGGTTCCTCAATTAACCATAGTCTTTGACAAAGGTAGCCCAACATTAGAATAAAACAAATGTTCAGCAGTAAAAGTTGGGGAGTTTGTGCCATACTGTGCCAAAATCATTCCACAAAAAATTGTATTGGCAAATAAATCTTTGCACACAAGGAAAATGTATTCAACGTCATATAGTGCCGTTACATATGTTGTTATACTCTAATATATTACCATGTTATACTCAATGACTACATGTAAAGTTACAACACATCCTTTACATCGCAGTAGAGTAAGTTTTATTTTATAAACATCAGGTATAGGGTGAAATTGAATTCATGGGATAGCTATATTTAGGCATCAGCATGCCACACAAAACTCTAGATAATATTTTACATTATCTTAAAACTAAAATTGTTTCACTTTAACAATGACATGGATCATCACATCTAGAGTGAGTCAACAGTAGACATTTCTATTCACATTTTCTACTATATATTAAAAAAAAAAACTAGCTTGCCTGATTTAGTTTGGTTAAATTTCGATCATGCTTTTGTTTCTGTTTTATGATGCATAACAAGTCTCCCTGAACAACTATTGCCCTCCTAGACATCCCTGGACGGAGGGCTCTTTGCCTTGTATCATCAAGGTTTATATTCTCTCCTTTAGTTACTTTGGGGATGATGAAAATTACCTTTGAGTAGGTATATGTGATTCAGGGCTAAAGAAAGAAAAAGTACCTATACTCTAATTGTGTGGTTGCAAGTTTGGGTCTTTCAAATATTAGATGGTTGCCAATATGAAGGCCACAATAAGCAAATATATAGCACTTTAATTAAAGCACACAAATGTAGAATTAACCCGACCAGGTCCATCATCTAAGAAAGTTATTCCACTCAAACATTTGGGTTATGGGAAGAATTTCCTTCCAACTTTGTTAAACAGAGCATAAAATCAGAGGTGACTTGATTGGAAGCACCACTAACTTTTGAATAACTTTAAACCGTTTGAAAGGATGGCTTAATTGGTATGGGTTAGCCTTGGTAGAATAACCACCAATATATTGGTCTACACAATGTAGATGTATGTAACTTACTTGGCAGTTCATGTTGTCTTCGGCTTCAATGAGCTTGCCCCTGTACACCTCCCCAGTGTTCGTCTCACAGGTCACGATGTGTCCCTCCGCTTCATGGAGAACCTTGATAGGCACGCCGATAGACATGTTGTCGGTCCTGTGGGGAAAAGCAAAATACATCGGTTACTTTGATAAGATTTAATTTGCTTTTCACTTTACAGTGGCGAGCTTAAACTTTAACCAATATTCAAGTTAAATCGTTAGAGATGTCATGTTCAGTATTGCAGCTCGATCACAGAATGGTTTATTTTGGCTTGATAGATGACTGGTTAGGCCAGCAAATAGTGAAACACAGTACAACGTAAACTACAAATTACACTAGTTGGTAATCTTTCTAAATATGTATATATGCAGTAAAACCAAAATACTAACAGACAACCAAGACGTAATACTAGATACGGGTGCGTATCATATGGAAGAGTTAATGATTTCATTCATTTGAATCTTGTAGTTAGCGACACTGAGCTAGTCGGCTACACCTCCAGAATTAAGGATAGCTGAACCACGTAAATATCAACCCTTTATAAACATTAGTTTGACGACATTTTAGAATATATACCATCATACAAATTAAACATAACACATACCTGGTTTACGTATTTGGAAGAGTTTTCTTTGTTATTTGGGATAGTCTTCTACACTGCGGCAACGTGCAGACGTCGATTTCACAAACGCTTTTGAGCTTTTTCCGCCTTCCCAGAATGCCCGACAAATGTAACTACTTCCGGGTCACACAACGAGATGGCCACTATGGACCTGTAGTTTTTTTTTTTAAAATTGAGGCCAATGATAAACAATGCAAACATTGCATAAATTGGTATTACCATGTGGACAGAACATCGACGCCGAAACGATGATATAGGTGAAGCTATATTCTAGTTTCAAAGTATTTTACTATGGATAACTGCAACAGTTTCTCAGCTGACAAGTGTAGGTAGCTACATACACGAACACCCACACCGCTCTAGTCCAAGTTGTACCATATTAGCCCAATAGGTGGCACTAAATCCCTTCATAAAATCTCAATTTCCATAAACGTTCAGGGGTCACCAACCTTTTGGAACCTGAGAGCTACTTCATGGGTACTGAATCATACGAAGGGCACCCTCTTCTGAAATAACAAATTTGCTCAGTTTGCCTTTAGGTATATATTATTATTAATGATTAATGATACTCATCTATGTGAAGACATTGATCATGTTAATGATTTCTCACAATAATTATCAACAATGACTTAAAAAGGTGGGAAAGAGTTGTTCAAGAATGAGTTGTGCTATTTTTTAGAACAGGCCTGCAGGCGCTTCATATGGTCCTTGCGGGCGCCCTGGTGATGGTGACCCCTGGTTTAGGATTTGACCTAATGGATTTGACCCAAACAATTGAGACGTCACATTGCAATGACGGCCTCCATGTTGGAAGCACAGCATCATTAGAATGTTATTTTGCTGGTGGTCATGGTGTTGTTATCATTGACACACACACACACACACACACACACACACACACACACACACACACACACACACACACACACACACACACACACACACACACACACACACTCTAACACACACATAGACGCAGACACCCATGCAAACACACAAAAAGCATGGTATAAACATACACACACATACTGTAGACCCACAAGCATATATGCACACAAACATACACACACACACGCACAGGCATGCCCACAAAGAAGCATAATATATACAAACACACAAAAATAAGCATGCAGGCACATGTACACATACACGCACGCGCGCGCACACGACAAACAAAAATAGTCTGAAATACACAATTCAAGTCAGATGTTGTATAGAGACTAAATGGGACTAGCACCTGCCATCGAGTGTCCATCGTTATTCAACTTCCACTGACCAGGCTGGGCCACATCCAAGCCTTCCAGGAGGAATTCTCCCAGAGAGTAGCTCCTGGTCAAAGTCCAGGTCGATCGGAGAATCATGTGTTTCCAGAAGCGGGTGACAAGAAGGGAACAGGTCTCCCCATACGTAAGGATCTAACCACAGAACAGTCTCAAGAACAGCTCAGTCTTAACAACAGAATCTTGGGAGCATATCATTGGAATGTTATTTTGCTGGTGATAATGGTGTTGTTTATCACTGTTTAGTAATTGATCTTGAAATCATTTGTCATTATTGGAAGACATTGTTGGGTTGAGAGAAAAAGAGAACAACATGAGAAATAGCCACATCGTTTCTCATTTCGGACGTAGCAAAACAATGTTTTCATTAGCCTAGGGCCCTAGACTAAGGTATGTGTACGTTAATATATATTTTTTTCTATCAAAATGGTGGTGTATTTCCCCAAAAATATCCAATGATGCATTTTGATGCACAATCCCTTTCGCCAGGTGGTAGTTTATTTTTACAGTCTATGGATGTGAATATATCCTTTGTCTGTAATATTAGAATAGAACAACTAAACTAAACAAGTAGAACTAAACAATATATGTTGGAACACCAAATTTAAAGTTTTTATTATATTTTTGATTTCAATGAAAGAAAGGCTGTACATTGTCCATCTACTTAACACACGACAGTCCCGTGAGTGACATCATCTTCAACAAACGCATCCAACTCAGACAATACACAAATCCCGTGACACAGTAGCTTCTCTATTTGTATTCTGCCTCGGCCACGAGTCGGTAACAGGAGGAGAATGGTGTGACTACGAGTAGAGGCAGCGGAGGGGGGCACTGCATTATACATCCTATGACAGCTAATGACACAAAGTCCACGCTCTGAAAGGTAACCACCAAGTAACCAACAAGTACTTATCATTCTGCAACTGAATGAATAGCTCAATGGTAGTGTGTATAAAATAGTCACTTTGTGATTGAATAGATTTAGACTTGTAGTGAGATCAAGAAGTCCCTTTATGTAATTTTTAGGACTGACATTTAAAATACATTTATAATATACATTATAATGAGCCATTATCATTGCTCGTGAGTCGTGATAAATTAAAGCACTATTACAGTTCTCCTTATATCACAGTACTCTTCTTCACAGCATTATACATAATCCTCTGTCTGTTTGCCTTGATGGCTTCTTCTGTTACTATTGACTTATAGGTCGTCCATTAAACGAAGCAGAGGGGAATACGTTGTAAATTCCAGACTCTTTACTTCTATCTTCTTTTTTTTTGCGAGCACCTTATAAAAAGTGAGGTTAACACCATTTGACTCTGTTGAGAACATACCATGTATTTACAACAATCAAGCAAGACAAATAAAAAAAATAAAACCCTAGCTGGTTGATCTAGAGTCAATGAATACATCTGTTCAGTGAAGTTATTATAACTATAATAATTGAAAAAGAAGGATGGAAGAGGCCGCTAGCTTTGCTATTAAGTAGCTTAGCGTCGAGGGATGCGTATACAGTGCGACTATAAGTTGGGTGCACGTGTCGAAAGTTGTTGTAGAGGGGCGTGGCATCATCTTCATACTCCTCACTGGCATAGATCCCCGAAGTCAACCGCTCCAGCTGATTGGAAACAGAGTCGCTAACACGTTACAAACAACAATCCAAGAGCTAGTGAATGGCAGAGAAAAATGCATCAAATTGCCAATCCATCGGGGTAACACCATTGAGTTGAGATGTGGTGGACCTACCTGGGACCAGGAGATCTGGATGGGCACTTCAAAGAGAGTCCAAACAACTGCTTGAGAACATGGAGGAGTGGTCAGGCTACCATGGTAACGGTAGTACTGGCTCATATGTTGTTGAGGCAAAAGACCAATCAGCGGAAAGGGTTTGATCGAAGTGGTTTGACCTAAGAGAAGGATAGAGACCCGAGTTCAGAAGACATCAAATGCCACGTACAAAGAGGAGAGAGCATGAATTTTGTTTTATTTTTCTAACCTTTGTAAGCAACAGATGACAGTTTTTTGGCAATATGTCCAAATTGCTCATGGTCTGCATACGCCGTCTGATAAACAAAATATAAACCAGCACAATTACAGCAACAAAAGAGTTATAGCTTCCAATTCAATATATCACCTCTATACAGAGTTAACGCATTTGAGCTCACGTCAACGAAGACTCCGAGAACCGCCAGGCCGGTGGGGTCTCCCAAGGCCACCGACACGTTGGGATGGGTGGACTTCATGTTGACGATGTGCATCTATAAAGCCAAACGAGCAAGCTGTCACTCGCTATGTCTCATAGGAGGGCAGCGTCTCTCCACCGTGATCGTTGTAGTGTGCCTTACCTCCATGGGGTATCTCTGTCCGTCGACCGTGTGTTCGGATCCGTTGCTGGAGGGGCTGCCCCAGTGGAAGTGCAGCTGAATGGTGTGGTACACCCCAGGAAGACCCCCTCCGCTCACAGACAGACCCCCGCCCACATCCAAAACAACTGGGGGCCGATGCATGCACACAAGATATACAGACAGACACACACACACACACACACACACACACACACACACACACACACACACACACACACACACACACACACACACACACACACACACACACACACACACACACACAGGCATGCAAACACACAAGAAGCATGATATAAACATATACACACACAGAGACCCACACACATAGATGCATGCATAGGCATGCACACACAGAAGCATGATACACACACAAATAAGAGAGACACAAATAAGAGAGACATGCACACACCATGTGCACAAAGAAAAACAAAATACAAAATTCAAGTCAATGGTGTAGAGAATACATGGGACTTGTACCTACCAGAGTGTCCATCGTTATTCAGCTTCCACTGACCCGGCTGGGCCACATCAAAGCCTTCCAGGAGGAATTCTCCCAGTGAGTAGCTCCTGGTCATCTGAGAGTCCAGGTTGATCGGAGAGTGATGCGTTTCCAGAAGTGGGTGACAAGAAGGGAACAGGTCTCCCCATGCGTAAGGATCTAACCACAAAACAGTGTTAAGAACAGCTCAGTCTTAACAACAGGACTGTCTTAATAACGGCTCTGTCTTAATAGCAGCTCAGTCTTAATAAGATCACAGGCTTAGTAACATGAGATGTTAACCACAGAACTGTCTTAATCGCAGCCCATTCTTGATAACATGAGGTCTTAACACAGAACTGTCTAAATACCAGCTCAGTCCAGACAACAGAACTGTCTAAATACCAGCTCTGTCCAGACAACAGAACTGTCTAAATACCAGCTCAGTCCAGACAACAGTACTGTCCTAATAGTAGCTCAGCCTTAATAATAGTACAGTCTTAATAACGTGAGGTCTTATAGACAGAACAGTCTTATTAACATCTCAGTCATATTCACAGCTCGGTCTTCGTTTCTGCCATAATTTGGATTTTGAATATAGCAGTAATATTATTTACATTCAGGAGTTTTGAAGCTTGTTTTCTTGTAAATGAGTTCAACAGAAGAAAAAGACTCACCACAATGGCCTTCATCGTAACAATATTCCTCTACTATAAACAAGAAGGATTGAAGATTAAATTAGTTGACTGCAATGACAGAACATTTTGATTTCTTCAGGAATCTGCGTTTATGTGTAACAGAAACAATGACCAACATTGAATATAATTTTTACAGAACAAGAAGATGAATATGGTTTTTGGCATACCTGTGAAGATAAGGAATGGTTCTTACCCGAGTCGGAGTAGCCAATCAAAATCATAAGCACGGCTGTGGTCACAATCATCTTAAGTGTCCTTGGCTCATCAACCCTTGCACGTGTCACACTAGGAGGGTCTGGTAGCTCCGTCCAAGCACCTGTCTCTGAGCTCCGTCTAAACTCACAGCCTTAAATAGGAACCATTGGTAAAAAACTTTGAGGATGGGATCCGTCTGATCAGTGGAGTGTGTCACTGACGGGCAAGTGGTCTCGTCTCAACAGGCCCATTGATGCCAAGAATACGCAGTCCGTCTGTCCGTCCCCCCTTACAGACACACACACACACCCCAACACTAACTCATTACGGATTCCCATCCTGTGCGGCAGGCTTTTCTAACAGTCATTCATCTCCCTTGATAAGTCAGAGGGTCAGCAGCACAGTGTATTCAAATAAATCCAATCTAAACAAGGAAGGATTATTTGTGTATTATTTTACCATTTGTGACTTGGGACGTATTGGGGTTTCATGAATGGATATATATTTTGATTGATTCAACTACTCCTCTGTACTCATTTTGTCATTACTTTTTAAAAAAGAAATGGTGTTGGAAGTGGCATTCAGTGTAATAATAGAAATGGCTTTATCGTTTGCTTGTAAGATGTGTGTCATATGCTCAAGTAGTACATAAACGTCAAGCTCCTTTCCACTTTCAGAAGAGGAATTTTGCCGTTCATGATGCAAGAGGGCCGCACACTAATGTAACTCAGGTGAGTTACATACTGTATGCTTGACGGACTACAGCACTATATCATTTCATCACTGCAGCTATAGGTTAAGCTCAAAATATGTATAATTCGTATAAGTATAAAAGAAGATATTTGTAAGTATGAGCGTCTCACTAATTAAACCCATCCACCCGTGGCTCAATGAAAGCCAGGATAGATTTCTCTTTAAATCAATCTGGCTTTTCTGGCGGGCGAGAAAGGGTGGTCAAGAATGTGGCACAAACATGATGACTGCGCAGAAACAGGGAGCTCCGGCCTGGTCATAAAACCTTTCGATTCACTGGGGAACTTCCCCTCCACTAAATTAAAGTTGGCCTACATCTGAAATAATGCCCCGTTTAATTTGATAATTAATCTTCACTGTAAAATAACACTGGGACACAGGGCAGCGGCAGAGCCTGTTTACGGCCCGCCTCGGAGCCATGAATGAGTCGATTCTGTCAGAGAATGCACGCGGCACGCACAGAGCCTCGCTATTATTAAGGAACTATTGTTCCCAGCGGGGGTAGCAGGGTTCCCTGGGTCATGAGTCAGAGTAAGGTATATCAGCCGGCTATAAATAACTTCAATCTGTCTTTTGTTGTTGCTGGAAGTGATCGAACACGACGGAAGACCCCGAACAGAGCGGGGTTTCCCGCTCCCCAGCTTAATCCAGGGGACATTTGGTCGCTGGCTGACCCAAGGACTTCCTCCGTGGGTGGTGCACCTTGGAGCCACCAGATATGGCGAGAGGAGAGGCGGGCACGCCAGGGCGTTATCGCCACAGGTTGAGGGTTCCCGAGAGTCAATTTAAGTCACCGGCCACACAGCAAGTTGTCCTTCATGGTGCAATTTATTTGGCATTTGATTAGATGTACATCGACCTCAGGAAAAGGAAAAGTACAAGACCAAGACCAATTCCCCCCCCACCCTGCGAATTGAACATTTTGCAGTTTAAAAGCTAAGGAAGGAGAGTTAGGATGTATCATTGGAGGAATCGTACATAAAGCGTTTCAAATCAAATCAGGTACTTCTGACACCACCTTAGCCTATCACAGGAAAACAAATGAAAATAAAACTAGTGTGAATGCCTTGTAGTTTTTTTTTTTTTGGGGGGGGGGGGGGGGGTTGAACTGCACACAAACAATAAACCATGGGCAAACATCTTGATTCATGATTCAACCTAGATGAGTTTTACTTACAATGCTTTCAAAATAAAAATCCCCCAGCATGCCTTAAGATAATCACATGCTCCATATAGGTCAAAACATAAGCCCCCAAAAGACCCAATCGGAAACAATACACCTTCTCCTGTACACACATGCAACACCTTCCACAATTCATGGAGCTCACTGATAATCCTCTGTGGATTGTCGTTGCCAAAAACATATTTTAAATAAACTTAAAAGACAAACAGAAAAGACTTAACAAGATGAGCATTGTACATACATTCAGAAATGAGAGCGTCGCACCCAATAACAGGCACTCTTTTCTCTGTCTCTTAGGGGCCTCGGAAATACACGCACACAGAATGGCAAGCCACGTTTAGAAAGGCATAGCGTTGCTGGTGGTTATGTATTCTGTCTATGGCCAGGCCATGAAATCCCTGAATTTGGCTGCTGAATGACAAACCTCAGAGAGGCCATTTTGTTTTTGTGCTTTGTTTTTTGTATTAACGGGCCGGGCCTTGGTGCCATTCGGCAACAAGAGTATAAAAACACAACTGCAAAGATTCGGGGGGCCTAGAAAATATCAGTCCACCTATTAAATGAATGCTTTGTAATAGAACAGCATTAAAAGGGGCATTCAAATGTAAATCATGTCCACTTGGGGTTTTTGAGCATTTTTTTCTTATTTTTGGTGAAATAAGAAGCAGAAATAATATGACCAGGAGAGATAACATAGCCACCAATGCTTAACAGAAATACAACAAAATCAGGTACAATATTTAACAAATACCCATGACCATTAGGCAGCCTAAGTAAACTTGCCAAAAAAACTAAGATGTACCGCTTAAAAAAATAATACACATAAAAAACACATATAAATGAATTTAAACAAGACAATAATTGTTCTGTTTTTGGTGGTGGCTTAGACATCCTTTGTTCAGCAAAAAAAAAGAGAGTAGTAGTAGTATTGCAGTGACAGTATGAGTGCAAAGAATAGTAAGCTATATTCCAAAAAAGATTTCAACACATCAACTTCTTTTGATAAACATTGTGGACGCAGCTAAAGCCAACTGTACCCAGCTTCCCAAGAGGTACCAAAACATCCGCTCGCGACTACAAAACTCACTTATTACCCCACCCGCCTGACTCCGAATGCACATATAAACCTGGATGACCGCTCGCTCTATGTGGATCGGAAATGCTTGTCTACTTCTCACCAGGTAGACATCAGGGATGTTTTAAATCAGTGCCGGGACACTAAAAGGAGCAGGGGGCGATGTCCGGTCCGCAAGCCAAGACTCCACACACGCCTACTTTCACAGCGTTGTGAGACAAAGAGACAAAACAGGACCAGACTCTTTCTCCCTCATTCCTTCACCATATGTCGGTTTCTAAAGAACTGAAGAAGAAAAATAGAAAATAAAGTAAACAGGCACCGAACTGAAAAGGGAAGGAGGGGGGGGGGGGGGGGGGGGGGGCGGGACTTGACATTAACAGTTCTTAACATGGCGTCTAAATCTCGAGACTTGCAAAAGCTTTGTCTGATAGAAATTCAGGAGTCGAAGCTCGCACACAAAGCCACTGCAGCATCTTCTGGACTGCACAAGAAAGAAAGAAAGAAAAAAAAAGTCTTCTTCGGATCCTCTTCTGGATGACCGGGTCCCAGTTAGAGAGGACCCACACACGGGCAGGTCCCCACAAACCACCACGAATGAAAACTGTGACTGCATTACGACTCTCCTACACCTGAAATAATAGTTTGTTTTCTTTGAACTTCTCCCACCGACTGTACAAATTCTGTTCTTTCATTCTATTTCATTTTTTTAGATCATCCTCGTTGCCGTTGACCCCTTGCCTAAATATTAGACCAGGCCAGTCCACTTTCACACTGAGCCGGCTCGCTGGCTCCCCCTGCCGGCCAGTCTGGGTATGACTGCAGACCCCAGCCTCACACCACCGTGCTGAGGGACAGGCCGGCGCTGCCGCAGTCCACGGCCACGGTGGTGTGGGGGGGGGCGTGGCCGTCGGTGGGCGTGTCGGGCCCCACCAGGAACGTGTTGCTGTCGATGGAGTCCTCCCGGTGTCCGGCGGGGGGGCCCAGGGCCTGCTGCAGGGGGGCCGGGGGGACCTGGGGGATGGCCACCTGCAGACAGCGGGCCATGGTGTTGGGCTGCCGAGCCACCACGGGGACAGCGCTGCGCACTGGAGGGGGGAGGAGGTGAGCGGCACAGGAGAAGGGAAAAAAGGAGAGATGGAGATTAGCTCAAAAAATACAAGGCTATATTAATTAAACCAAAAGCCTGGATGGATTCGTCTTTAAATCAATCTGGCGGAGAGGAGAGAAAGAGTAAAGAGAAATTGGAAAGAGTAGTGAAATGATTTTTTAAAAAAACAAACAAATCAAGCTTCACAATGGTCCACTTCTTCCTGTAGACAGAATCTTTAATCCAAAGCAAATTAGTGATCATTTCTTTTAGACGTCACAAGGAGCAGGTCAGGGTTTAGGCGGGGCATCCTGCTCGAGGCTGCCTACAGGTCAGGTCGACGGCGGTCTTCGGGGGTCTGAAACCAAGAGCCTTAGAACCGATAGCCCCCTAGACTAAAGCTCCCCCGCCCCCGTCCTTACCGAGCTCCATGTAGAGCAGGCTGTCGGGGTCGATGGAGGCCTCGTAGGGGGGCGGGGGGTCATCCGGGTGGTGGAGGTCCGGGTACTTGTAGGCGGCGTAGGGGGGCGGGGGCTCCTGGAAATGGAAGGCGCCGCCCTCGCCGTCGTCCGACAGGTGCAGCGGCGTGAGCCCCGTGCCGAAGCCATCCGGGCCGCAGTCGAAGCCGGGCACGCGGCGGCCCAGGTTGAAGTGGTGCACTGGGGGAGACGGGGAGAGACGCCGCGGTCAGACAGTCGACCTCGCCTACCACCCCGCAACATTTGCTGATCATTTTCTCATTGTACTACGATCATTATTATTTTTATTTAAAATTAAAGTTCCTTTTTTTTTATTTATATAAATGTATGAAAATTGTATGCCGATGCACCCCTCTCATTAATTATACGTTTTGATATAGTATCATAAAATAAGTAATAATAACTCAAAAAGTAGCTGAAAAGGTGAATCCATATGATGTAGTGCTCGGGGTGTACATGCAGTAAGCTTAGAGGGACACAAACCAATAGGCTACACTGCGGGACGCTGGGCCCTGAGGTTTCTTACGGTTTCCTCCGATGAGCGTCTCGATGCGCTCGCGGCGGCGCTGGCGGAGCCGATGCACCATGAAGAGCAGCAGGGAGAGGATGAGGAAGGAGGAGATGCAGCTGACGATGAGCCTCATGCCACTGGCCATGGAGTCAAACAGACTGCTGCCGTCTGGGAACGCAAGACAGGAGGACAGTGTGAAGGACTGATGCATTTAACGCCGTTAACAGACACAGATGAACGATATTCTGAATTACAACTAGGATGTATTATGCTCCAACATCGTATGCTTTGTCACCGTTGTTGTTGTTGACTGGTAGTTCGAAAGAACTGATTACCATTACATAAATTCATTGCAAAGTTCGTACAGGCCTTACAAAAAACACGAACAAACAAATGAAAATTGAATATACAAAAAGACAGATACAGTAATAGAACACAATACATATAAAAGAAAGAAAAAATTATAGTAATCTAATCAGAATCTAATAAATACAAATCTAGCATATAATAATGACACTTCATAATCAAAAGTTGGCTCGAGAAAAATGTAAAACTCAATATCACCATAGGTTGAGCCCTGACTCGTCCACCAGCAGTGAGATGTGTGCAGTACCTGACGCGTCCACTAGTGGTCAGCATTGTGCAGTATACATAGTGTACGACTTGGTGGCTACCCGGTTCGGTGTGTGCCGTACCTGGGTCTAGGCACGTGAACTTGCAGCACTCCTTGGGGTCCTTGCGGAAGTTCTGGCAGCTCTGCGGCCGCTCGCACAGCGCCGCCACGCACATCTCCGGCTCGCCGTCGTGACACGTGCAGCTCAGGCACGGGTCGTCGCCCTTTGGCGTGAAGTAGTAGCCCTCGTTCACCACGTTGTCCTTGATGTCCACGCACGTCTGCCCTGTGGCCGGGGGAAGGGCGAGACTCGTCAGATACTAACTTCGGAAAAATAGCAATTTATTTTCCTTGTAGTGTTAATATTTTTGTATCGTACATTTATATTGTAAAATGTATTTCATATATCAAATTGCTCTAGCTGAGAATTCTTATGTTTTTGGTTTCCTTCCTTGTTCCAATTCCCAGTATCCCCAGTATCCCTTTTGAATTGGGGTTCTGACAGGAAGCAGAACGCGACGTAATCCTCCCCGAGTCCACCAATCGGAGCGCGACGTACTCCTCTTGCACAGGAAGGGGAACTTCTTGTGGCAGTTCTCGGCGTTCCAGCTGTGCAGGCCCCGCTCGTTCATGCTCTTGCTCTGGAAGCGCTGCAGCTGGCCGCAGAACACGTTGTCCTGCATGGGCGCGCCCTCCTGGGAGAAGCTGGGCAGGCTGTCGGGGGGCAGGAAGGCCTGCATCAGCCCTGGGGAGGGAAACACAGCCGCACCACCCGCGGTGATAAGCACGACTAGGGGGCAACAGGGAGCTGGTGGGCCGAGAGGAGAACAGTAGATGCTAAACGGCCCGTCTGCATAATGAATAGTATGAATAATGTAAATGTAAATCTTGGTCATTGTTGTTAAGGTCAGCCAGTCAGAGCCTGGTAGATTTTCTTTAAAATGTTTACCTTTATAGGCCACTTCCCAGCGCCCAACCAGGGAGTGGTTTTGAGTGGTGATAACATACTGGTAGCCGACCCAAAACCTACGAAAGAAAAGTTAGATCCACATTTTTATAAATCACTAATATATTAAATATTTGATTTAAAATATGCAGGTGAGTTGTGGTTCTCGTCGAACCACTAGATGGCGTATAGGGGTCAGTGAGGTGCCATGGGGGGGGGGGGGGGGGGAGGCTAATCCCTGGCCTGAGGTCTGTATATACATTCAGACCTAGGGCCAGAGGGGTCACCACTGTTTATGGTCACTACCACCCACGTGGGAGGGGGGCTGGTAGCGACCATAAACAGGTTTCCCCTGGATGGCTTCCCTACAAGAAGCTGCTTTGCGCTAAACGTGACCTTACATCCCATAATCCATGTCACACATTCTTGTTTACACGTGATTCGTGTTCAACGTCAACATCTCTTATGTAACGCGTCTCAAATGGTAGCTTCTGTTGTTGCCAAAAAACAGCACTTTAAATTTTGTACCAGTCACCGGTTCCTTATGAATCCAACTACTCACTTCCGCAAGTATTCAGACGTAGACAGAAGTGAGACAAACGCACGAGATTGCAAACTCAACCGTCATCAAATACATTTCTCGACACTCACTTGCACTGATCTCTAGTCTGCTCGCAGACCTTGTCATCAAACTCCACGTCGATCTTAAGGATGAATTGCAGCTCCTCATCTGTGACGAAGGTGGCCAGCGAGCCGTTGACCTTCTGGCAAGTGTCCACGGCCTGCCAGTAGTTCTCCTTCCGCAGGTACACCTTGTAGCAACTGGCCGTCTTCTCGTAGTGGTGCCAGCCGCTCGGGCACTTCTCTGCAGAACAGATAGATAGATGGAGAGATTGATTAATACTTTATTGATCCCCAGGAGGAAATTCAAAGACACATGAAAACGTGTCTTGAAAACGCTTGCTTGAAAACGTCACATACAGCATACATAAACAAGATCATAAAATAAAATAAAATATCCACAGGGATAATATGGACGATAGAAGATATTAAATATAAAAGACATGCTTTGGAGAATGTGTGACATGATGGTAGTGCAATTAAGTATCAAAATAAAAACCGTGCATTTAGGGCTGAAAAACATTGAATAAAAACGTATTATAAGGGGTTGAAGGCTTTAAATATGTGCTGCTGTTAAGATTCAAGAGGTATAATTGGAGTGGTGATTTGTTAGAAATGGATAAGCCATTCGTCGGCAATGAGTGAGGGAAATGAACTGGGATAATATCGGTTTCGAGTCGACTGAGCCCGTCTCTGCTCCAGGCTAATTTCTGACCATTTAGGGCATCTCTCCCGTGACCGTAACAACGGTTGGAACCGGTCCCTCACAGGTGTGTGAAATGCAACACTTGTTCTCTGCCCTCTGTCTCCTTCTTTACCGCTCTCGAATGGTCCCTACAGCAGCTCCACCAGGGTCCTGGTGTGTGTGTGTGTGTGGACGGACGGTAACTCTTACTGTTGAAGCGCGCCGGCTGGGCGACGCCCATCACATCCTCCACCTGGTCCGCACTGCTGCCGTAGCCAAACCGCTCCTCCTTTATAGCTGGGGGGAGGAGTTCACTTGTGTTAAAACAAGGCGTATGTTGGGACAGGTTATTGCAATGGGATGTCCTCAAATCCAACCTGGGAAGTATGTTTTTGAGGAGATATTTGAACTCAATTGCTTCCGTATGGCATAACGAGCAGTTAAAAAGGTGCTATTTTATTTCATTTCATCAATAAAATCCCATCCTCCAACTGATATATTCTACAAATAACAGAAGCAGGCCATTCACTTTGTTTACAAGAATCTTTATCTCGACACCCTCCCACTCAGCCAGCAGAGGTACGCTAGTTCACCCAGTTAGAGTGGACAGAACACTGTCGGTGAGTTTTATGAAAGTCTTACGCCTACTGACTGGGGGGTTCTCAACCTCTCTCTGCTGCTTTCACACTGCATCAAAATGTGGTTTTACTAAATGGTAAAAACTGGTTTTAAACCGTATTATTAATATCATGCAATAGCTATATCAATTAAATAACATGAATGTATTCATCTTTAATCCAGTGGACATTTACATTTAGGTCCTTTTATAATGTAAACACCCTAAACGCTTTTATCCAAAGAGACAAATGCCCTTGACGCTTTAATCCAAAGCACAACTTAATATTATAGATAATATCAAATAAAAATTACATTTGTCAGAAACAAGAAACAACATTATCTCACTGTCGGAATGGTCAGGATGTCATAGAAACACATGCCAAGCACTTACAAATGCTGGTTAACCCGTTCCCTGTAAACAACAACGATAGCTAGGATGGCTTACTGATGGCGGTACCAGGGGTCCAGCCGAGGTTGTCGAGCAGAGCGCTCAAACAAGTCCTCAATACACAATACTCTACCATATTCAAAGGACTCAACAGGGTTGTAGTACTGTGAAATAGATTAATTAAAACTATATATTTACAATGAACTAGTCTAATAAAACATTGTTTTACCACGGCTCACATGAGAAACTCTGAGGCAGTTTCAAGTCATCATGTAATGACAAATCCCTCCATGATTAATTACTGTACAATGACCAAAACACCATTACTACCAATAACATTCCTATGCTCCTATACTTCTAAAATGGCAGCGCTCTTGTTAGTAGAATGATGGTTTTGTGGCCTTGTGTCCTGTGTTAGTCATCGCCCTCTGCATTTTAATAATGCTATGATCGAATGACACTTCGGACACTTCGTCTTTCAGTTGAAATGACAGCAGAGAGCCGAGAATAAAAAAGCGGTCAGAGAGTACATGGACACATAGACAGCAGCTTCAGCCTGAAGCTTAGATGCTGGGCTCAATCCTGCACTTTTTCCCTCGTTCAGACGATAATGCTGTGGCAGGCTGGGGTTTAAGACGGGGAAACAAACAAACAATGGGATTTCCGTCAACAGCTTAACACTGCTATCTATCCATCTATTTGGTGTCCCCACGGGCCAAAAATACCCTCCCACACAGAGACAGGCAGCTGGTGTCTGTAGTATCTGTGCCTTTTGCTCCTTTCTGATTATGTGCCTGCCAAGTTATTTTAACCCCTGACCAACCATTTGTGGGATGTGGAATGTGGCGCTTTGCATCACTTATATTGACTATTTAGTGATCACTGAAAGTGAAATCAGAGACTGAGGCATTAAAGAAGCAGATTTTACAGGTAGAATGATAGGATTGAACCTACAACCTTTGTCTGCCGAGTCATCCTAGGCACTTGACTATCCTGCTCCTTATGATGGCAATAATCACAAGATCACAACAACATAGATATTTTCTACCTACATAGTCCTTCCAGAAGTACAAGCATGCAATAGTGCATAAAATAAAATCAGGCAGTCAGCAACAGGATTTTTTCTGCATTGAACCCTTGAGCATAACATTAATATTCTATAAACATGGTCCATTCCCTTTCTTCTCGTTTCATTTTTCAGGGGCCAACATAGTTAGCCTCGAATTGACCTATTTTAAAAACCAAACATGCCTGCTGGAACATAATAATTACGCAGAACATGATTCTGATGGCAAAATGGACGCCTTCAGAAAATGACTCACGGTGACAGTCCAGCTCATCGCTCTTGTCGTCACAGGCGGTCCAGCCATCGCACTGCCAGTCCAGCGGGATGCATTGAGTCTTCCCACTGCGACAGGCAAACTGGCCCGGGTTGCAGCGATGCTCTGAAACACACACACACACACACACACACACACACACACACACACACACACACACACACACACACACACACACACACACACACACACACACACACACACACACACACACACACACACACACACACACACACGTTACAGACAATCGCCTGGTCTGAGGCAATATTAAAAACGTCAGCTAGAGTGTGGGTACGTTTTGTGTTTGCGTGGGATGTATTATGGATAGTTGGTTGAATCTGATTCAAAGAAGTAGAGACACCAAACTCATGAATGATGTGATTTAAACCAAAACCAGCACACAATGTTATCCATTTCGAAAGTATATTCATTATGTTGACGAATCGTGACTCGGGGATCAGAGGACTAGTGTTTTATTAATTAAACCAACCCTTAGTTGCCATGGCAACAGTAATGGTCACGACGTAGCCATCCCCTAGATCAAAACAGCCCCTCTCTTGACCACGTGCTAACGTATCCCTTCGTAACAGGGGGTTCATAATAAGTGGGCCAGCGGTTCGGCACCATGGTGGGTTCACACATGAGACATGTTACTGCAGCAGAGCCGCCCACGACAGGCTGGTAACATGGGATCAAACCACTGATCCAGCGTTCAGAGTCCAAATTAATGTATGTTACATATCATATTACCATGAAGTTATTGTTTGTTTTGAAATCTGAAATTTGTTCCTTGTTAGACCATAATAGTGATTTATTTTCCGTGATGCTTGTCACAAACATCGGGGAAAGATTAATTAATTACAGTTGCACAACTCCACACAATTAAACTCTTGCCTGATTCAAACCGTTATTATTCAGCACCGTTTGAGATAGTCACTTAATGTCGTTGACAAACAGCTAGCCTGTTGCGAAGAATAGGGAAGATGGACTTTTGCACATTCATATATTATAATTCATTTATTCAAATCAGGAAGCGAAGGCGACAAACTTCTACTTTAGTATTACGTATGCACCGCTTACCTGCCAATAATCTGGCCACAGCAAGCTGTGGACCTGAAACAAATCAAGTAAATTGAATGCTAACATCCTTTATTTAAATCTGTCCACGTTCAGTCGTGCTTATTTATACACTAATCTGTATTGAAGCAAACCACAAAAAGGCAAGTCTGGGTCCCCCACTGACTGTCTTGTTTTTATTTAACCGTGTGGAAATCCTGTTGTTTTTTTTACCACCCCATTTAACAAAAGTGCCTGCCTTCAACACCCATGTCTTTGTTTGAGAATTCCTGCTTCTTCTGAGTTTTAAAAACAGCCAAAACTATTTAAGGGTAATGGTTGTTGTTTCAGCAGCCTGGTTGACCTAAACTATGCTAGCTTGGATGCTCCAACAATACAGCAGAACTTTGACAACACTACCCACTTTATCTAGCGGTAAACGCCTAGCTGTTGTTGATCCATGCGGCTAATACAGTTTGACACAATCAAATTATGTTAAATTAGGCAAGGGGAGGTGTTTAACTTCATTGTGTTGCAAGAAATGCATTGTGAAAGGAATGATGGTCGGATAAGGCCTCATTTATAGGAGATGTCCAGCTGGAGTCCTGGAAATTAATTAGATGAATGATGGGCTTGTCTTTCAGCTTTGTAGATTAACTTTTGTATGAATAGGTACATAACCCAACTGTGCATGTGAAAAGCTATACAACTAGGCCTTGACATTATGTGCTTTTGGGGAAAGTGATACGTTATATGTGCAAAGTCACAATGTTATGTCATCAGAAAATATTGCTTGTTTAGCAAGTTTTTAGCAGAGCCCGCAGAATCGTTCACTGCTAAAGCTGATTATTAAAAGGTGATTGAGTTATTCAACTCCTTAGTCATTTTCAGGTTAACTGCAGCCAACTGCCATGTTTGTTTTGTAGTGGTTTGTGAATATATGATACACAACATGTCGAATGGAAACGGGAAAAAAAAACTCAGAAACACTGCGAAATGCTTCCAGCCGTCCCACAAGGAATTATACATTCATTATTATATTCATAGCATTAATATACAATTATTTTTGAAGTTATTAGTCCAGACCACTACCTCTAAACTACAGTGAACGCATCATATATTCTCATCAAAAAATGCGTATGCCAATGTTCTGAATTAGATCAATACATGCATCCAAAGTTGACAAAGGTTATGTTGGGCACTCGGTTACAATGTTTGGATATGGCTAATTGTTTCCAAGACCTCAAGGGTATTGATCAAAGCCTTGCGGAATGGACTCATGTAGTATGCAACAGCATCCATCAGTTAATTCAGGCAGAAAGAGAGACTAACGTTTTTCAATATTTCTACCTCCCATCGCACCTTGATCATAAATCATCTGCTGATGACGACAGCTCAACAACGGCATTGGTAAAGTAGCTGTTCTTTCTGGTGAACCATGTCTGTCCATCAAGTTTTGTGTTCATACTTTTCACAAACAGAAGAGCAGCCATGGTGACAACAAGACAAGGCCTCTAGCTATTCCGGTGTGGTCTGAATCTCCTTCCATGGTCGCAAAGCATCTCCATGTTGTACAAAACATAGATGTGTTGTAATTATATTTGCTACATACCCTTCATGCTGACTACCCGTTTCCTATTTTGTTGAACCCAATGGCTACACAAATTGAAACTGAAAAAACAAGGACATTAGGGACCTGTGTTTTGACCTGACCTACTGTGGGGCATCCCCTTCAACTTTGCTAGGGGACATGATATAACATATGACTTGGTCATAAACCAAAAAAGTTGCCACATCAATCCAATGTCAAAGTTAGTGGCCTTTGGTATCGATCGCTTTTGGTTATGTTCAACGGTAAATAAATACCAAATATAACTTCCAAATTGATAGAATTTGATGGATGCCTTCTGAACGAGACCCTCTTCTTGATACCATATTTTCACGCTGGGGTCCAGACAGTGAGTCATGTTATCATTTCAATCCCCATTATTTATCTCCAGTTCTACACCGAGGGATTAATGTCTTAAAATAGGACGGATGAAACGACAAGGAAAACAATCATTAGTTCTGTCCCTTAACATTTGTTTCCCGCACGGCAATAAAGAGAGATTGTAAAGTACGACCCACAGCTATAACAGCATGCAGAGGTCAGCCAGATACCATCCATCAGCTGAGCATGTATCCCTCTGGGTGATCCCCGGGTATTGGGGCTTAACCGTCCATATGATTATTGAACTGAAGGTCCTGCCCTAAACATGTGTTTTTAAATAGGAAGATAAACCTATGAACATGCAAAAGCAGTTAGATCGCTTGTAACCCCATGGGATGGAGATGGTTGCCTGGGTCATCAAATCAGTAACCCCTTCTTTGGTCTTGAAATATGCGCACTGTGAAACTATGAGATTGTTTGACTATCGTGTGCTTTATAAAACAGATGATTTTGGAATGGTAAACGGATGCTACTTTGCCCAAATAAACACTACTACTGGCATTCAAGACACAACATGTAGTCCTTTTAAGGACAGCTGGAGCTTCTTGCGTTCATGCTGATTTGCTTTTAAGCTAAAGGAATAACATCACTTGCTTATCATTTTGTTTCTAGATGTTCTAGGATTTGTTTGAAGCACGATATGGTTGTCTAATCTCTTGTCTTTCTCCCGAGGCTTTACATGTTAAACATCTAGAAAATATCCAATATTTCCATCAGCAATTTATTTATTTTCTGACAACTGATATTATCTTGCAGACATAGCTGTATGGTGCAGGGCAATACACAGCTCATATGCGCGCCCTGCTCTGCAGACGCATGCCGCGGCATGAGGAGAACCTCGAGTCCGCGGCTCTCTGGAGGAGGCCTCGCTCCTCATGCACACCGCTGAGCAGCAATTCAGTTTCCCCTTTCGTGCATGTTGACGTCAAGCACTTGAAAGCCAACGTGTGCGTTTGGCGTTAAATTACCTGTCTTCGGTGGATCCGTTTGCACGAGGGCGAAGAGAAGAGAGAAGAAGACGAAACAGCTGCTGTCAGCCTTCGGCAACATTTATCCTCCATTCATAGTAGCTCGTCTACTCAGAAATAAAACACCCGAGAGATCCGCACCACGGTCGCCCCCCTTCAACCTGTTAGCACCCTAATAATAAAACTACTAATGACCGTGTATCCATTTGAGTTCCGTTAAAGCAGCAATGCGATGAAGTGGGGTCTTCCTGCAATACGCTCAACAGACACTCGTAGATTAAAGTTAATCTACAGAGCCTGCTATGGCTAGCAAGCTGGTGTACGCCTACCGTCCTCCCTACTGAACCAAGATGGCGGCGTCCTCCCATCACAACAACCCGACGTCGAGGAGCCCAACCAACACGCAGAGGAGCGAGTCATCTGGGGAGGCCTGCTGGGCGGAGTCCATCACACACAATCTCTGTTATTCAGTAGGGAATGCATTTCCATTGGAGATATGGTGTATGAGCGTTACATAAAATCTGGGAACGTCGGCCTTGGGTTTACTCCTACGAGTGAGTCATGTAAAAAAATTTGCTGGCCATTTTTAAAAGGATATGTGCTGAGGCATGTAGAAATCACTAGAAGCACATTAAAGACACATTAAGAGATACATCCCTCCCTGAAACGAGCGGTCAAATATATAGTTTTAAACCTTATAAATGTTTTCTTGGGTTTCAGGGGTACAACAGTATTCCATACATGCCATCCAAAGACTTCCATAAACTCAAATGTATGGAATAAATAATAAACCGAGTGCATCATTCTACACACATGAGCATGACCCCCCCCCTGAATCGTTACAACTATTGGCTGAAGAGGCCTTATATAATGATAAATGCACAGCATTTGAAGTCTGATTGATTGTAAAGCAAAGCATTTACTCCTAATTAAAGGTTTGTGGATAAAGGTGCTCTAATATGCACTCATACATTTTTTCCTGAAATACTTACAATTAAGTCACATTGTAGATAGCAACTAAAACAAATACATCTTTATTATTCACACAAGGTGTAATGTTTCCATATGAATAATTGCATATTTCGAAAAAACACCAGTGAAATGTCTTTCATTGGGGCCTCACATTTAATCTTTAAGGAAAGAAGACAGTGGGGATGTCATTTGACGTGTAGAAAAACACATTTCTGAATGTTTACGAACATTGTTGCAGATAGGTAGGGTTTTTTGTGCTAACTCAACTGATTGTGGTTTGTGCTTGGAACATCTGACATTGTGCACTACAGCTACGACACAGAACCATTATATTCTGAACCACTCCACAGCACTTTTATTTGAAATCATTATAACTTATGGAACAATAATAAGCATGCCTAATGTAAGCAGGACATATATTATTTAGTTGTGACACTAACATCTACAAAGGAGGCCTAGGCAGATGGAAAAACAAATTCAAAAGTAAGCATTCAGATTAAAGATTTGAGCGTTCAAAAGGTTCAGTAAACAAAATCACGTAAGCGAGTAAAAGAAGTACAAATGATTCACCGTATTCAAGTTTCTCCACGGCAGAATATCGCTTAGATCGGCATGATCGAAGCGCAGAACGAGGTCTCGAGCCCTGCAGCGGCGTTCCTGCAGAAGTCGTTTACCGTTAGAAAAAGTCGGCCGCTTTGCGTCGCTTGGGCAGCTGCAGCAAATCGTCTGTGAGCGAGGACGTGTCCTGTGAGCTGGGGGTCTTTCCCTTGGTGGGCGTGGCTATGGGGGTGGAAGGGCCGCTCAGGGGGGTTTTGCAGCCGCTGGCACTGTGCGACGGGGACGGTGTGTAGCTCGCCCTCAGGGCTTTGTCCGTGTACTTGCTCGATGTGCGGTTGACGAGTCTCTGGAGGGCTGGCGTGAGAGCCGGGCTGAGGCCTTTGGGAGTTAAACTGTTAGGAAGTGAAAAAAAAAGGGTACAATTCGGTGAGATGATCTTAATACGCCACGGTGCGGTCCAGCGTTTTTATTGCTTCATGGGGATTAGCCTACACAAAGCTTCAAACGCAATACATTACACAACTGTCCAACTCTGGCAGTTCTCTGTGTCATTATGTTACTCATTTGGGGAACATGTATACACTTAGTAGTTTGTGTTCCAACTGAGACATCCACTGATAGACTATGATAAACTCTATGTCGGATGTTAATTGACCATTCTTACGTCTTCAGCTTGATGTTCAAAACCATTGGTTAAAGGTATCAGCGATTCTAGGCCCAAACATAATGATCACATTCATATGATCTCTCCTCACAATCATCTAGCTGCCCGTCCCATAAGCAGGCAGTCAAAAAACGGCATCTCTGTAGGCAGCCTAAGCTCCGGGATCGTACAAAATAAATGGTACGACCAACCACTCAAAACCAAAATAAATAGTATTCCAACCAATTACCGACAAGGGGTGGGTGTTGTGTGGTATTGCACTGCGTTCATGATAGTTTTTACTGGATGCACCAAACAAGGAAGGGAGGTGCAAGCTGGCCCTGTTTGTTTGGGATCTCGCTTCAAATACCAACAGAAGCGACGTCTCGCAACATCGCTGATACAACCTTTAAGCACATGGCATAAATAACGATGTAGAGAAAAACAATCTGTGTGATTTATATTTTAACTTTCAAAATCTGATAGTTCTAATATTTATTACCAGTGTATGAGCTTCTGTGTTATGCAACTGTATGGTTCACTTGGCAAAAAACAAATTGTAAGTTTGCATAGAAACAAAATCTCAGTGGGAGCAGTTCTAATTTATCACAGAGTCATCCATCCACCGTGATTGATTTATGTTCTGCAGAATGCCGTCATGTCAAATCAAATTTGTGTACAGCAGGGCACGTACACGGTGAAGCACAACAGTGAAAGTTTTTTGTTTGATTAAGTGCCGATGGTTTTACCTTGCAAGGTTCTCTGACACTTTCCTCAAGGCCTCCTGCTTCTTGGCACGGGTTTTGGCAGCGGCCTCGTTAGCCATCTTTAAACCCAAGCGCTCCCTTCTCCCCGGCTCTGGAATCTGACAGGGTAGAACACAGAGACAAGGTTGGCATCTGAAAAACCAAGTTTCAATCAATTCAAAACACTGATTAAATGAATCATTCTGGGAGACTTCCTGCGCACCTTAAAGGAGGGGCCGTGGTTTCTTTCTGCGTACGGGGTGTCAGATCCATCCAGGCGGAAGGGAGTGCTCTCGATCTCTCCCCAGGTCATCAGTGGGGAGTCGGCTACACCTTAACAGATGACATTGTTTGGTAAGATGAGTGTAATTTGACAAAAGGTAAGACTATTGCATTAGCCAATGGCGTTTTCTGCACAACTTGGAGGCAACTCAGAGCATCGTTTCAGCAGGCCCTTACCAGGTGCTGGGGAGGGAGATCCTTCAAAGCCGTATCCGTTGACCATTGGGGAGTCATTGCGGATGAGATCTTTCCCATCTGGTCCGACTTTACCCTGTTTAAACTGGGGGGGGGCAGAGTTTACATTAGCTGCAGCCATTTCGGATGCTTTTTTGCCATTTCGTGCAGTCTTTCTCATAACCATGTGCATTTTTACTAACAAGTTTATTAACATGAATAACCCCGTTATTGGACATAAACAGTTTATGGCAATATACCCTCTGACATTCAAACAGTTCTTGGGTATGGAAAACAGAAAAGCCTTGTATATGCAGTAATCTGATTGCTTGAAAACTTGGTATTCTTCTTTAAACGGTTGATTTTTTTTCTGGTTTATCTACAATTGAATTAACCCATGCACCTTTCATGAAAACACATTTACACGTACCTGTAGATTGAGGGCCGCAGCCTGCTGAATCTGGGTTTTGTTGAGGGCTTTGCTGAACGGGTCTACGGCAAAGCGAGTGTTCAGGTGAATCACCTCCCGTGGCTTTTTGAACAGAGTGTCATCTTTAACCCCTATTTAAACAAAAAAAAGAAAAAAAAATTATATATATATATATATATATATATACACACACACACACACACACACACATGCATAAATAAGTACACACATTAAAGTATTCAATATGTAGATTTATATAAAATAAAAAGTGTATTATCTTTTTCTCAGTCCTTAATTTCCTCCAAAGTGAAGGCCTATTGCTAGCATAAACAGCCAGATGAAGGTAGTGGCGCTGAGTAATTGTTCTCACCCTCAGGGTAGTACATTAGGGCATTCTTTGCTTTGTACTCCCAGGTCTCCAAGCCAGCTTTAACACAATCGATGGCCATCTTCTCAGCTGAGGGTAATGCCAGGTTTTCTTCCCGGCGCTAAAGAAAGGATCGTACCATTTTGGATTTAAAGAACATGCATCATGAGCGTTCAACTATGCATTTTGTTATAGTTAATATTTAAGAAATAATTGGAATGCACATACCTGTTTGTACTCAGCCTCTGCATCGTATAACCATGAATGTCTCAGCTTCTCCTTGTCTTCAGCCAGCTCCATGATCTGCTCAAATGACGCATTGTCCTCGCTGGTGTTCTTCGCAAGGAAACGATCCAGGCAGGGCAGTTCTCTTTTCTCGTTGCCCTCTGCGGGAAACAGAGCGGTGGAAATAAGTCTTTGTTGTTGACTATGTCGAGCATTTATTAAAGTGTATTGCGTCTTAACTGGTAGCAAATAATAACTGGGAACTATAATTATTCTAAAAGTAATATCAGATTCTACAAAAAAATAAATCCTATTTCACCGTTAAAATAAGGGCAGAATTATTCAAAAGTACTCTTTTAGGTCTAGCATGTTAGTGTCCCCATCCCCATACGGAAAGATATCTTGTCTTGAGTAGATCGATGATGGGTAAAAAAAAACAAAGTCTGAATACGTCGCCACAACTACTGCTGCCAGAAAGAAAAAGAAAAAAGTTCTGAATTGTCACATTGAAGCAAACCTGGCAGAGCCCTTCATGGACAAAAAGTTTTTATTCGAAGAAACACAGAGTTCCACTACGATTGAACCATCACCATCCAAACACATCTGTTCCTCAGATCTCACATTTTTGTGGTGTTCATCTTAGCTGGCATAATAGCATTATTTAACTTCCATTGAATTGTCTCAACAGCCGTTATACCATCCCATGGAGGTGATAAAGGTCCACAATCCCCACCACTCCAACTATGAACGACCACAGCAACCTTGACTGTATGAGCCCTCTACTCACCTCCGTCTACACTCTTGATGCTGGGGGCAGTCCTGCCACTGATGGAGGACGGAGATCCAGCATGTCCTAACGGAGTGTCAAAACTAGCGGGCGTGACATCTGCACAATATAAAAGATCCAAAGAAACAATAAAACACACCACAACACATTGTTAGAGAGGTCCATGTGTAAAGGACAAAGACTGCATGCATACTCTGTAAAACACCACAAAACACCTAACCCTTTAAGCCTTATTCTCTTGTTAGGTACCATATCACATAGTAATAGGTAACGATTCTTACATGGGGCGGTGGATCGTGGTGTTGACTTGTTTAAAGATGAGCCGTAACGGATGGAGATCTCTCTCATCCGTCCCAGGTCACCACATTCTTCTGCGTCCAGGTAATCCCTCTGGGCTTGGAGTCTAGTGACGTCTGGGAAGAAGTCCCTCTGGATAATCTTCTCTAAACTCTGCGAATGACATAGCAAAAGGTGATCTGGAAAGTTTGATACATCGACATGAAAAACGACTGTATTTGTATCAACCCGTCTTACATCCTTAAGCAAGCAAAGCCATTTAACAAGGAGCAGACAACGCCAACGTACTGACACCACCAGGTGAAACCTTCCACCATGAAAACCTGTAGTGAATAACAATAAATGTGTACTTTAAGGATATAATTTAAGACTTGATTGGCCAAAGCAGGGCGCTTAACTACAATATGTGACGTAATGCAAGACCTGCTTCACGTAACGTTCAACAAGACGGACCAATCAGAAATGGCGTCATATCCGCTCAACAATAATTACACTAAATACCACAGTTACCTCAATGTAGTCCTCTTCATCCAGAACTTTCCGATTGTATATCCCCTGCTCTTCGGGCTGCTGTCGTAGGGCAACCGTGTTCAAATTAGCAGCGACCAGGGTCCCACACAGTGCTCTTCTAACACTAGCGCTGCCCTCCATTGTTGTCGCTGTTTTTGACCTATTCAGGTCAATAAACCACTCGAACGCAACGCGATCAGATATAATAAACGCGGATTCAACTGTCAATCGACTAACAAAAAACAGAATGATATTAGTTTCCGACTAAACGCACTCAACAGCTTGCTATAACTAAAGGTACCTTAAGCTAAAAACAAGCAGCTACCGTGTTGCTCGTGTTAAAATGACGCACGCGTCTACGTCTGCTGTCGTCACCGGAAGTTAAAGAAAGTATTAAAGGAACAGATCACGATTTACTTTCATTCAATTTATAACATAATAATCTCTGCCCCCAGCATTTGTTTGGAGCTCAAACATGTTGCTGTCATTATATATGCATTTATATGATATATTATGCCATATAAGTACATATCCCTACTACAATATAGCCAACTACAGGAGCACAAAAACTACAGGCGAAATGTAAGAATAATTTTATTTGCATTTTATGACATGGTTAATTAATATAATTATGGATGAGAGATCCACCTTCAATTGGAATTGTTTTCGACCTATAAAACAAATCTAAAATGTGTGCCTGTGTGTGTGTGTGTGTGTGTGTGTGTGTGTGTGTGTGTGTGTGTGTGTGTGTGTGTGTGTGCGTGTGCGTGTGCGTGTGCGTGCGTGTGTGCGTGTGTGTGTGTGTGTCCGTGTATGTTTGCGCCCGTCTTCTTTAGTGTTATTACAACTTTATACAGGGTTTTCTTTTTGTCTAACATTCTGAGTGTAATCCAGACACAGTTAAGTTATAGATATGTCAGTTATAGATACACAAAAAACAAAAATGTCTCTATGTTTACATTAACTGCACACATTTAAGATCTACTGGATATAGAAATCATGAATATATTTAATAATGACTTTGTTTATGTAAATGTCCCTGTCCAGTGTTTTTGTTATTTTCTTTGCACAATTTGGCAGGATTATTTTTCTCTTCTTTTTAACATGAGAAGATGATAGGTGTTTGAGCAAAGGGTTCGAGGTATGCACACACACACACACAACACACACACACACACACACACGACACACACACCACACACACCACCACACACACACACACACACACACACACACACACACACACACACACACACACACACACACACACACACACGCACACGCACACGCTCACACATTTCAGTTTTCGGTTTTTCCCACACGAAATGTCAGTCTTTTCTGGCGCCGCCACTTTGCCCTTCGGTTTTTAAACCATACCTGTTGGGAGAAACAGAGGCAATGTCATATCCTGTTGTTTAATAAATTCACATACAATTGTATTTAATATTAATGGTGGAATTGTTTCACATTGCTGCCATTCCCACTGAAGATTCTGGACTAAGATCAAACTGTTACTCATACATTTCCCAAACCTCTGCCACATCGGCTAATCAAAGCTTTTTTTCGCCCCAACAAATACCAAACAAGAAGCTAGTGAAGATACAACAGACTCAGCACCTCAACCCGCTCCTCTCGTAGCAGCGCCCTCTGGGCCAGCCTCTCCCTGCTGTGGACGTCCGGGTACTGGTTCTGCAGGAACAGCTGCTCCAGAGCCTCCAGCTGGTCCTCTGTAAAGATGGTGCGGTGCCGTCTGGTGCGTCTTGGACCGTGCGGTGCGCACCAGCCCTTCTCTGTTTGCCTCTGGCAACGACCCTGTGGACCAGCCGTACCGACACGCTGTCGCAAGGAGGAGCGGGTTCAAAAGGAGCTCATTAGGCACTTTTTTTAAACAGCATCTCAAACAGCATTGACTCTGCAATTCACTATTATTTTTCCCCTAATAGATATAGACACACAATTTGGTGAAATCTCCTAGGCAACCATTGGGTAGGATGATTAGGGTGATGATTTTCAAAGGTATTTGACTGTTTTTGAGCTCCCCCATGTCAGAAGACCCTGCAAGCTCCTTTATGAAAGCTGAGAGGTACTGGGTTCAATCTCCAACGCCTACTGTCTGTAGGCATCCTTGTTCAAGATGCTTAGCACTACACACTACATTATAAAGGGCATCTTAAACATCAAAATAATTAGGATGGTAAATAGTAGTAGCTAGTAGAAAAACATTGATTTACAATACCAAAAATCAGACACAAGAGTTTCTTGACTTACCTTCGTGAATGAAATCCGAGTGGAAAACCTCCCCACAGTGGAAACAGCAGCAGCAGCTCAGGCAGCAGGTGTGATGGACTGTGTCAGTCGGTCTGCCAGTGGCGCTTCCTTCTGCCTTCTCCTTCAGTCCAACGGCAGCAGAGTCCAACAGATTCTTCTCCTCGCTACTCTTGTCAGGGAACTTGTTGAGAATATTTTCTATTGTGAATGGGAAGTTCTGACGTGCCATGCCGAATAATCCTTTCATCTCCCAGACAAGAACAAAAAAAGAAAATATCCCAAACAAACAAAATGTGATTTTGAATACAACGCTTGTATTTATGCTGAAAGCTCAGCTTCTCCGATGTGTCTCCACCTTGGTCAAGAGTGTGTCTGTCCCTTATAGTGAAATTGTGGGGAGGAGGGCTGGTGGGGTGACCATAATCCTCCCCATGGACAGGACAAATAGAATGTTTGAAACCTAATTCCTGGCTAATCTGGGCAGTTTTGTGAAGAGGTTATGGAGGACGGCAGATCCAACTAATCTCACTCCTTTCCTTTCTCTGAAAGAAATCAGATTTCACTGCATAAAATGAGAAGTGGAGAGCTTCTTAGATCCGTATTGTTGTGGCTGGGTTTAGAGGAAAGGCGATTGCCTGGTATTAGAAACCTGCAGGGTTTAAAGATGAATGCTCGGTGGGGCCCAATAATTGTATCTTCTGAATTAGAGGATTAGCAATTCAATGTATTTCCTAATTGCACTTCCCTAGTCAGCTTTATCATTGGTAAATTAGAACCAGGTCCATCCAATCCAGCCAACTATGATCATAGTGCGTGATAAAATACATTGATCTGTTTTGGTTAGGTCTGGAAGAACATCACAATTTGTGTTGCACCACACACTCATCTTTTATATGCTTTATCAATCAAGGGTGAGATGATAAATGAACCGACATAGTATTGAACATAAATTCTTAGTCTTTGATATCACTCGACACTCGTCCACCTGTTCATGTCTTATCTGTGCCATGCAGTCTGCTGGACAACGTGCAAGGCCGAGGCAAAGCTCACACAGGTTACATTCAGCCAATCCTGCGATTTCATACAAGATGATAGACCTTTCTTCCTCTTCTTCTGGAGTATTAATGGATTTTCACAATCTGTCCTAAGCTCATCTTATAAGGGCTGGTGAACAGATAACAATAAACACCACTGCCCCATCCTTTTCTGTTGGGTTTAATAGCGAGCAGATTGTTGATGTATAGTTTGCTGAGAATTTGAGATCACTATCTGTAGTTTATTGTGATTCTCAATAGAGCGAATTGTAGCACATCCACTTCGGGTCAAACGGTGCAGAATTCATTACAGGGGGATTAATATGATAAAGGCTTGTTTTGTTGTTGTCAGTGCATTAGTTGGTGCCGACAATACATCCTTGAAACCACATCAGGGGCCATCCAAAGGGTGGGATGTTAAATTATACTTTCAAAAAATAATGTTTGGGGTTGTCTGTGTGAGGTTGGGCTTCATGTATGAACATATATGTTGCATTAAACAAATGGCAAATTCTATTTTAGTCTTTGCTTGTTGGTCGGTAGAGTAATATACTTTATTTCACATACATTGCATTTAACAAATGGCAAAAATGTATATTAGTCTTTGGTTGTTGGTTGACAAATAAATCATTCTCGTGTATTTAGGACAAATAAAACAGGGAGATAACACATATATCATATCATATAATCATATTTATATATATTCCCCTGGCCTATGTTGGATTGGGAATGTAGAAACGAAAAGTTGTTGCAACCAGGTACACAAGAGCTGCCTGATGCAGTTCACTCAAACAATACACATTATGCTTCTTGAAACCGAACCAATGCCTTGGTAATGACAATTTATAAGACAATTTTTGTAAAAAGGAAGCCTGCAAATAATGAAAATGATATTGAAAGCAACAGGGCATGAATGCAAATAGCTGTGTTTATGAATGGCGAACCCGTGTTGCGCCCCTATCCGACTCAAATGCGAACTGCTGCGAGCGGCAGCTTGCGCTCGCGATAACGTGCAGCTGGGCAGAAACTGGGCGGAAAAGGCGGGAGAAGATTACCGCTTCCGCGCGCGCGCAGCACGGCACAGCCACAACAACACGGCAGACGGCAGGACGGCAAAATGGACGATAAGTTGATAATGTCTGTATTTAATTTCCCCGAGCTCTATAACGTAACTTTACCGACTTACCGCTGCACAGAAACTCGAATAAATGCCTGGAGAAGCATCAGCACCCTAATGGGGGTCCCATGTGAGTGTTTAAGTGTCTCTTAAAGTAACTATTAGTTGTTATTTTGCCTAGCCAAATTCTAGAGTGCAAGAGATAATATAACTGATTTAGAAAACAGGCGCTTAAGTTGGCGCTTTGAGTCTATTCATTGGCTTAGATTTTCATGTTGCCTGGTGGTCGATTTATCTGTCCGAGCAGCAAAGCGGTGGATGGTACGCGCATGCCGTGCTAGCGGTAGCAAGGCGGCTCCGCGCGGTAGGCCGCGCTCCGCCAACACGGATATTCCGGTTCTACCGCGCGGCGGTCCGCGTGTGAAGCAGCACTCCGCTCTCCTGGCTTTGTAATCTAAGAAGTGTCAAACGTTTAACAATCGTTTTCGTTCAATATTATCGCATATTAGTCGTACGGGAACCCTGCTGATCATTTTAGTTTGTCAAAGTGACTAAACGATGTTAGTTCTGGTTACTTTTTGATGAAACTTGAGGCCCACATGTCCCCAACGAGGCGCATGTAATCAGTAATCATGTAGGCCTACTTGCTCAGGACATTAGTATTATGATTTGAGAAAGGATGGATGCCATAGTGTCCTACTTGATAAGGTTGTCTAAGCATACATGGAGAAGTAGCAACTAGTATAACAAATTATTGGATTGTACGATATTCACATATCCATAGATAATAGTCATGATATTCACAGACCTGACCATCTACTAAAGCTTTCCTGTTTACCATTAAATTACCTTAAGGCAAACACAAAGTTTGTCTATGATGATAATATGGTTTTGCTTCTGACCCTCCCAGCTGAAGAATGCAAAAGAAGATGGAAGAATATGAGAGACCGTTATTTAAAGGAGGTTCGAACGGAGCTCAAGAGCAAGCAGCAAGGGGAGCTGGTTCCCAGTCGATGGAAATACAGACAGCGGCTCAACTTCCTTGCCCCTTTTACCGGCACAAGAAACGGCATATCAGAGAACTTCATCAACAACAACGGGGAAGACCACTCCCCTCCTGACCTGGACACCCTGGCCGCAGACAGCCCCATGTCCCCTGCCCCAACGAGGAGGACCCGCGCCATCGCAAAGGCCCCCGCGACCCAGCCAGAGTCCCAGTCCCAGGCAGCGTTTGCGACCCCGTCCTCTTCACCCGAGTCACAGAACAACCAGTGGGGGACGCTTGGCGCTACTGGGAAAAAGAGGAAGGACTTGGCGAAAGAAACATTAGCCTCTGCTGATGGCGTGGCACCTTCAAAAAAGTCAGTGGGCAGGACACAGGACGAGGACGAACTGTTTCTGCTCAGCTTTGTTCCCACCTTGAAGCGCCTTGCTCCTCAAAAAAGATGCGAGACTAAAATGAAGATCCAGCAGATCCTGTATGAGGCTGAATTCAGCCTACCAGAGCTTGCTCCAAAGAGAGAATCAATAAAATTAAATTAAATGAGGACAGTGGGATGTGATCTTTGAGTTATCTCAAAGAATGTGTTTATTTTGGCCTGTTGTTGATTTAGTAAGATGATTATTAGAAATCCCAACTCATCTCATATTAAACTAGGCGCAATGGTTGCAATTGGTTTCAGGATTCAACAAAACTTCACGTGCACAAATCGCATATTTACTTCATTTTTATTCAGAGCACATTGCTTTTGACAGATTTAGACATTCATTTTCAAGCATCTTTTCAAAATGTTCAACTATCTTCCAACTGTATTACTTTAAAGTTCAGTGACTGTTAAAGCGACATCACATCGAATACTGTTAAAACATACTGTTACAATTAGTTTTCATTAACCCATCTTACATTTTTGTTTTTTTAATCAACTAAATGACTATGTAGGCTTATATGCTTATCATTAATCAGTGGGCCTTTTTTTGGAAAACCAAACCCCAATAGTTTACATTTTGCTAACAAAGGTTGTGATTTAAAGTCCATATTTTTATAGAAATCCAAATCGTTTTTCTATATTAAAATGTGTTTGAGGCATATGTGAATGGCTCCGATATCCTTTATTTGTCCCATCTTTAAATACAGTTAATACAGATTCGAGCTATCAGAACATTTATATTTTAAATAGGTGTTGATCAAGAGGATAGCTGCAGAGTTAAAAAAGCGAATACTTGAATAAATATTTCAAGTATATCACATGGCTAAATGACTACTGTTTAGCTATGTTGTTATATCAAGATTTTTAATAATACATACCATATTCCAGATCTGCTTTCTAGTTTTTAAATTGGTATAATAAAAACAGTCAATGTAACAATTTTCCTCTGCCCAATCTTTCCCTTAGATTACATTTTCTCTCATCCATTAGGGTAAGTAGCACTTCTCTTTTACCAGATCAGACAAAACATGGAAAGTAGGCCTCTGTTAAAAGAAATACATCGACTGATATACCAAGGAGTTTTTATTTCGATTTTATGTTCTGACCTAGTTATCAGCCATTGTTATACAGTCGTGTTTTACTCAAGTAAAACCTGAAACATGAACAAATATCCTCTGGTTTACAGTCTGGCGGTTTAGTCCGACAATAGATATTAATAGACTAATTTCCTTCAATTTGCCAGTTAAAGGTTGTTTGTGATTATGTTGAGTCTATATTAAGTTGAGGTTCTTCTGTATCAATTTATAAGACTCAACAGAAAACTCTTTAGTGCAAATTGTTTGGTTAGGGTTAAAAATGTTTGTTTTACAATAAAATTCATTTGCAGAATTGGCTTCCTCTTATCTGTCCTGTTTCGTTTTATTACCTCACATTCGTTGAGAAATTGATTCCACAGTTCATTGAAATGCAAAAGTCAAAATCAATCTGGATTGATGCTCGTTGAGAAAACTCAACTAAATTCTAAACAATGAGCAGCCAAATAATCTACAGTTTCAGGTAGTGGTTAGACAAGCAACATATTGCACCCTTTTCACAGGAAAGTATTCAATACGGTGACCCCATTCATAAATTGAAATCCACACAATGCATGGTATGTTTTTTCCTTCCAGTGGATCTTGCTTTTTCTGTTTGTCCAACACAATGATGTGTATTTGGTATGCAGTCCATTAGGCAATGAGCAGCCAAAACATAATCACCAGAGCTACAAAGAGGAAAAGTCTCGACAGAAACTGCTCATCCGTGTGTTGTGGTGTCCCTGGGGCTGCTATAGGGTAGAATAACACGTTTAAATTGTTATATGGTATCCAAGCACAATGACAGTATGAAATGTTACATTAAACCTATTTGATTATTGTGCAATAAACCTAATTTGGGGTACAAAACACTTTTAATAATACGTATATAACATAATTTGGATTATTATGAAAAACCCAACTACCTGGTGGTGGTCTGCCGTCGTTAATGTTAAAAGCAGTGGCGAAAATACCAAACGGGAAGGCACCGATCCCAAACGACATCTGAAATCCTCCATCTCCAAATCCAAAACCCTGAAAACCCTACAAAACAATGATTCAACGTTAATATCAACATTAGGGTCATCATTTTATTTTCCATCAACTTGTTCACAGTTCTCATGGTTAACAAGTAGAGATGTGATGCAATAGCCAATGCTATTTGCCGTTACTCTCATGGCAGGCTTTAGCACCTCAGCAGGATCTAATAGGTCCCAAAGGGAAAGGCATTTCTTTTGCTAATGAATTAAACGTCACTTAACACGGCAGCAAGTGCCTTATCCAATGCGGCCAAGCAGTTTCATCATAAATTAAGTGAATGATATGAACAAACTGGGCCAGCAATTAGATGGTTGAAATATACATGCTGTATATATTTAAGCAATAAGCCATGAGAGGCCATGGTTCACAGTGATTCCACAGCAGCTAGTGGGGGGGAGGTCCCATTCATACTAAAATGTAGGGTCTGTGTTGGTCTAGCGTCCAACCCATGTGCGTTTCCCGACCCTAACTCCATGCCAGTTAGTTAGGGTAGTGCAACGTGGCGTTGGTTGTCAAATGCCAGTAACCGAGGAGAGGCTGCATGCGCATTAGGAAAGAAAATTGCATTTTTCCTCTCTCCAAAGCGTTCTCGCCAGGAGTTCACTAATGAATATTGCTTGATGAATTATATAAATGTGGGTAACAGGGGATCTCTTCATATAATCTCTCTTCAAAACATGCATCCATTTAGTTTTTCCTGGACCAATGCGCAATCTTAGCGCTTGCTTTGTGTACAGTCCACAAGGTCAGGG
>NC_044051.1:15195908-15238390 GCF_902167405.1 Gadus morhua | reverse complement strand
ATAATACTAGTTAAGTAAACGGAGGCCTACCATCACTTAAATTCAATAAACTGTACAATTCCTTCACACCTCCCTCAACATATATATTTCACAAAACCCGGCCAGAACGGCAGTCAGTAGAGACGGTGGATCGGACAGACAATCACTGTCAGTAAACCTGGGCTTAGTCTTTCGTTACAACGGGAAGAGTTTGTGTGGTTGCTGTATTTCTCCTACTGTAAAAAAAAAAAGCAAGAAAGAAAAAAGCACCACAGAGGGCGGCGTTTGAGGTTAAAGATCACGAAATGGAGCCATCCACGAGTGGTGCGGATCTATAATACAAACACGACCACAGAACGGCTGAAACCAACCGGGTGGGGGGGGGGGGGGGGGCTACAGGGGCATGCAGTAAGAGAGAGAGAGAGCGAGGAGGGAGAGAGAAAGCAGAGGGAAGAGGGCCACAAGTTCCTCGTCGGAATTCCTCCAAAAGACAAAAAGGGAATCCAACCTCAACCTTTAAGAAAAATCGGACTCACAATAGGTTCCAGCTGTTAAATCTGAAACTGTGTAACTCTCGCCCCTACCGCTGTGGTCCCCGTCAGATGGCGTTCTCCAGCCCGAAGAGGAGCCGTTCCGTGGGTTGGTGAGCGTGAAGTAAAAAGGGGTGCTTGGTGGTGCTGTAGTCTGCAGGAAGGGGGAAGGGGGAAACGCCTCCTCAGAGCCTCAGGAGAGTGCCACGTCCTGGCCTACGAAGGGCAGGTCCATACTCATCACACCATCCGCGCTCCCCTGTTTCCTAGGAGACAAACACGAGTAAAGGGGGGGTTCGGTGTGGTGTCGTTATGGTTACTCGCCGGGTTGCTACTTGGAAACGTCAGGGCTGCGAAATCTCAGGGCAAGCCGTAAGAGAACAATGAAAAATGGTCAAATAGGTGTGTGACCGTTCAATTATCAATCGATCAAACAATCACAAGAAACTACAGCTCCACAGAACCCTGGGGAAATCAGAGGTTTCCTGGGCCTTGTCACATACTGTAATAAGCCTGACTTGACACATTTAGTATTGAAGCCTTGCAGGCAGATTGGGTTATAGACCATCTGACCCCACAGTCCAGCAAACAGCTAGAGCCACGAAACCTCTGATAGAGGCATCCAAAGTAAAACAGTTGTAAAGGATCAATGATAAACGATCAATGATCCATGATTGGTTATCTGTGATGGAGCTCTGTCTGGGGGAGGGTCTCCTTACGACAGCAGGGGGCCGGGGCGTTCTGGCTCCCGCGGTCCTCCCTGCGGCCCCAGTCGAAGGGGTTCCCGAAGGACCGCTTCCTCAGCATGGTCCGCACCAGTATCTGGGAGAGACGCACGGAGACACAAAGAGCGACAGGGTGACACCTCGAGCCACGGCACCCTGGTTACACACGGGGGACCGCCTTGAGGCAGTTCTTGGTGCCGTTCAAATCCTTCAGATGACAGGGAGCAGAGATCTGATGTGGTTTTTGGTGCAAGGTGAATAACACGGTTTCAGCTGCATGTGATTTCTATGCCATGTCCTCACCGGTGTCTGTGTGGTGTATTTTTGTAAACCGCATGCTAGGGTTTCACGTTTCAGAAGCGACCGGGCGAAACCGAGATGAGACGAAAACTGTTGGGATCGTGCCCTTAAACACCCCGGTAGGACTTACATTTTAGACATTTGATTCACCCATACAAACTCCATGTGGGCAAAGCACTTATTTTGAGAGCCTCTACCCCAATTTCGTTGCACTTTGTGCAATGACAATAAAGAGATTCTGATTCTGATTCTGATATTCATTCATATATTTTGTGGCATGAGCGCAGGGAAGCAACACACCGCTGTCACCCTGACACACTGTAAACATGGAGGTGGGGAGTCATCATTGACGGATGCAGGTCGTAAGGCCTGTTATTTATTGAGACGTGATGACGCAATGTTGTGACGTTGTGATTAAGGATGACATCACTTGGCACCAGCCGAGTGGTTGGAAGGCGGAGCTTTACCGTCCTAGCTATAAAATACCTTCTTTAGCGCCCGCGAAACATCCAACATTCCTCCGACCGTGACAGAGGACAAGAAGAGGCCTAGCGCACCCCAACGACGTGCCTCAGTGGAGGACTCACCACCGTGGCCAGACTGGGGATGTGCTTCACCGAGTTCTCCACCTCCTCCTCCGTCACCTCGATCAGCAGGCAGCAGTGGTCGTCGTCCAGCGGCAGTGGCTCTGCGCCCTGCCTGGTCACCCACGGGTGCACCTGGACACACACACACACACACACACACACACACACACACACACACACACACACACACACACACACACACACACACACACACACACACGCGCGCTCTACTGATGAGCTCTGCAGAGGTTGACCGTGCCGCTGTGTAAAGAGCCCACGGCCCAGCCCATAGCAAAGCAGCTGGGAGGGAGAGAGAGAGAGAGAGGGAGAACCTTGATCTGGGGGACGGAGATCCTGGACTCTGGGTTCTTGTCCAGCATCTTCAGGAGGAGGTCCTTCACGTCCTCCGATATCTCCGCGCTGACAGGGAGAGACAAATGGAAAACCCATCTCGGCCCGAGTTCATTTAAACTTCAAACCACTGAAGGCATAAAACATCTTTGGTTCTATGATTTAGGGCTTGAATGGCCTTACTGGGAACCGACAATGCATACTGATTTAGCTACGTGTGTATCCCACAGGGGTAACATAGCCTTGCCCGGTGCATAGGCTGTAAAATAGAATGGAATTGTATCCATTATTCCGAAACACGCTTCTGTAAAATGATTCCAAAATTTAACTTCTTGCACATTTGTAAACTTTGTCACCATACGCCGTTCTGGCGAAACCTAATCGGACAGAAATGTTCAAAGGTAGAAATGTAGCTTTCCCAGCCGTGGAGCATAATGGAGAAACTACTACAGCATATTGTGATTCTATCCTTGCTTTGGTTGGAGAATTTGGTTTGGTTGAGTAAACATGTGTTGCTGCTGCAATCAACGTATGGAAATATGCAGCTGGGAGAGGAGGGTCGACGCGGGATACATATTCTACTGGATCTGTTCCCAGGGAAGGTCTACAGAAATGTGACGCGCGTGGTGAGGTCAACACAGATCTTATGGGACATCGTCTCCCCGGGCGCCGGCGGTGCATGCGTCACACGTGCGTGTTTTGGCGCAGCCCCAGCATTTTGAGGAGTGAGCACTCACTGCGGTGGCAGCTCCACCGGCTGGCTCTTTATCTTCTGGTGAAGACTCAGGATGCGCTCATCCATGAATGGACACTGGGGATGGAATAAATGGGGATTGTTTTTTTTAAAGTCGCTGTCATCCATTTGTGCTGAGCCCGCATTGTTCTAGGTTCTCAGGCATTCAAAATTCTGTAGCGATGAGAAACAACTGCTTATTGCAGCTTTAATGAGCTCTAAAGTTCAGGCTTTAAAATAAAATATGAAAGTAACATTGCTATTTATTTTAATTCATAGGGTAACACACAAACTCGTTTTGTTTCATCGTGGTGCTCTCAGTGAAAATAGCATTTTAGTCAAGATTTATAAAGTGAATTAAGGAATGAAAATAAGTTTTGATACATAGTTCATCACAAGATAGATGGTGTGGATGTAAGAAACAGGGGCCAGACTTACCACTCCAAAGAGGAAACAATAAAGAGTCACTCCCATGGCCCAGATGTCCAGCGCCTTCATGATTCATTAATGAGGGAGAAAAAACATTTGTATTATCAATACTCATTATATGCAACGCAAATGGTTACAGTGGAGGAGTAATATATATTTCTTTAAAAACTTTATATATCAGTTTACATCTTGATATGAACAAATCGTACATGTTGAGCTTGAACTGATTTTGTCTTGGGCATATGACATGTTAACAAACTTTAAAGCCAGCACACAAACGTAAAAATCCTGCTCAAATATCCAAAACTTCCTTCGTAATTGTTGCATGCAACACCCTTCGTTTCACACCACCACCACTAGGGGGTGCCAGCGGCTCGGCCACATATCCACCTTGCCAGAGAAGTTCTTCCTGGTCTCCGATAGGGTCTCAGGGGCGAGGAAGGCGGGCGTCCCAACCGTGCTTGTCAGCAGAGCATCAGCCCCCTCGAACTGGTTACTGACCCCGAAGTCAGCGATCTTGATGTGGCCATCCTCCCCCACCAGCAGGTTGGACGGCTTGATGTCTCGGTGGATGATCTTCTGGTAATGCACTGCCGGGTACAGATGTTTATATATATTAATATTTTATTAGGTAATAATATTTATATAATATAGCATTTAATAAATATATAATTGTTACCTTAATATATATATATATTTACTAGGATTGCTTTATAAACGGCTGTTTAAAGCCGTTTAAAATACCATTGTGGACGCGCTTGCAAATGCAAAAATACTAATAACAATATTGAACAACAGATCCTCCACGTTTGCTGCCGCGGTCTAGTGGACAGGGACTCCTCTGAATCCACCACAGTAAACACGTTGTAACATAGCGTGTGTAGCATATGAACGTATGATAACAGGAGGAAGGCTGTGAGCATAACGTGGTTTCCCTCCACACAGGGAACAGCATGCGCTGATGTCGGTCTTTGCATCCAATTTGACTGAAAATAGACTTTAATCTATGTAACCATATGGCGCCAGTCTCCCTGGAGACGGCTTATTATTACTTTTCAATAACAAAAGTGCTAGTTGTCGGCAAGACATTAGATAATGCAACCCCTGATTTATCTTCAAACTACAGGTGTAAAATCGTGCACTAGTGGGAAGGCTGAGAAAGTGTGTGTGCGCGCGCGCGCGTGCGTGCGTGCGCGCGTGTGTGTGTGTGTGTGTGTGTGTTCGTGGTTCATGGAGGGAAGAGGACAGGAGATTGAACTCACAGAACTCCATTCCCCTGAGAAGGTCCTTGAAGTAGAAGCGGGCTTGGTCCTCGTTGAAAGGCTTTTCAGCCGGAACTTCCATCACAGCCCTGGGAGCACACACACACACACACACACACAAAACCACACACACATACAGGCATGCAAACACACACACACACACAACAGACAAACACACACAGGATGATGCACACATACGCAAAGAACCCAAAACACAGTAACGCACGTACACATACACAACCACACACAGTGAGACACACAATGTTTTATTTATTTGAGGTGGATCGTATATCGAGCTTGACAATGGTTGTAATAAGAGCACCTACCCTTTCTTCACCAGCTCAAACACTGTAAAAGAACAGAAGATGGTCTTAACATCACTTCTTCAAGGTACTCAATATCCATGTCTTGCAATAGCTGTTAAGGGATCTATGTACAATAGTGGTTGTCTGTGTGTGTGTGTGTGTGTGTGTGTGTGTGTGTGTGTGTGTGTGTGTGTGTTTGTGTGTGTGTGTGTGTGTGTGTGTGTGTGTGTGTGTGTGTGTGTGTGTGTGTGTGTGTGTGTGTGTGTGTGTGTGTGTGTGTGCGCGTGCGTGTATGTGTGTGTGTGTGTGTGTTCAATTTACCCATGTACAGATGGTCCTCACTAGGGTCATCCAAAACCTGGAAGGAAAACAAACCAGAAGTACTGAGTGGAAATAGCTCTCCGTCATTCATTAACACACACACACACACACACACACACACGCATACATGTGAGTGTGCGCATGAACGCTCAATGCTCGACAATCAGTGGAACAATCAGGTATCCGGGACTCGAACATTAACATCCTTGAGTGTTGATGTATATCTTCATTGTTTGTTCCACCACACTCTCTGCAGTCGCTCTGGTAAGTGAGCCGTTTGAGGTGGTTCAGGCACCTGAACTTCTCAAGGGACCTCACAACTACTACATCTGCATATGAAGTGCGCTCTTAAGTCAGTGTTGATTAATCACAAATTTAATTAAAGTTATCTTGTCCTGTAATCTTATGTAAAATCCAAGGGAACACTATAGGTCATTCTCCCTTTTTGTTTGTTATATTATATTATTGATATATTATATTGTGAGCTGCAAATAATAGTCTCTGGACCCTGTTAATTCATGGCATATAAAGTATGTCCAAACACATCCATCGTCTCACCTCAACAAGCTTAACCACGTTGGGATGGTCCAGCTTTTTAAGGATGGCAATCTCCTGGTATACCCTTTCCAGGGGTCCTTTGGGTTGAGGCATGCCCTCTGGGATTTTAGCTCCTCGCGGCGGAGGTCTTCCTGGTGGGATGGAGAAGAGTGGCGGATGAGAGGAGAGGAGGAGAGGAGGGGAGAAAATGAGGAGAGGAGAGGAGGACAGATCAGGAGAGGACAGGACATGACAGAAGAGGACAGGAGAGGAGACGAGAGTAGAGAGCACAGGAGAGATGAGAGGACAGGAGAGGACAGGACATGACAGAAGAGGAAAGGAGAGGAGACGAGAGTAGAGAAGACAGGAGAGGAGAGAGGAGAGAGGAGAGAGGACAGGAGACGAGACGAGAGTAGAGAAGACAGGAGAGGAGAGAGGAGAGAGGAGAGAGGAAAGGAGAGGAGAGGGGAGAGGAAGGCACACGAAAGGGGGGTTTCATGCATCAGAGGAGCATCCTTCCCGTCTAGTGCGTTAACCATCTGCCTCTGGCTCAGGACGTACGTGGGAACCCCGCCTGTCTCATCAGCTTCTTCTTGGACAGCACTTTCATCGCCTACATGGTGGTGGAGCAAGTGGTGCAAACACAATAATACACGTAAAAATATGCTAAGACACAGCGACATTTTGATGCCCAATATGTATCGATAATACTTTTTCCTGAACAATTTCCTACAACAAAAGCACCTTATTTAAACCCTAGATGTTTCTGTAGTGTTTTGGCCCATTACATACAAAATAAGCAAAATTGAAGTCATACTGAATAATGCTAATTCAACTTTATGTTAGATAGTTTATCCTCAGTTCCTGACTGTATATTGGGCATTACAGTATGGAGTATATCACCTATGCTTTTTGTTAGTATAATCTTGTGTTGTCAAAAAAGGTGGCAGTAGATACAGAGACAATAGACTGGATTGGAATTGGAGCTGCAGGCACAATCAACACGTTGTATAGATCCATAATGTGTGAGAGAGTCTGACTCACATAGTACGTGTTGTCATCTTCATTGTAGGCCAGCTTGACAACACCATAGGAACCCTTGTTAGAGGAGAAGAACCAAAGATGTCCTCAAGATGTATCAAAGGACACACAAACACACAAAAAGAAAACACACACAGACAGGCTCTTTCACTATCCTTAGCTGGTGTGAGGGAAGAATAACTATGGTGATTTCAATCTCATGAGACAAAGTGGATTAAGAGTCTCTTCCCACAAAAACGGGACACTTAAGAAGGAAACGACAACAACAGATCAGACCCAAATGGGCAGAGAGGAAACCTAACCCGGAGTGCTTGTGATAGAATCATGAATCATTAGCAGTACGTGGATAGCAGGAGCCAATGAAGGGGGGGAGTTAAAAAAATGCGGGAATGTCGTAGAATTTGAGGGAAAACAGATACCTTGGGTTCCCTAGGTGAAAGTTGGAGGGCCACTGTCAAAACAAACATCACACTCCCTCTTACTAGGGTCTGCAGCCAATAGAAAATTACCACTCTGGAAAAACGTTCTTAGCTGTAGGTAGAAGACTTTTTGTACTTTTACAAAATGACTCCCATTTCGACGCTTTATACATTTCAGTCAAACACTTTGTGTGACCTAAATGGAACCATTACTGGAAAAAGCTGACCCTTTAAAAACGCATGCAAGACTTAAGTAGTGAGAGTTAGGCTCTCTCTCTCTCTCTCTCTCTCTCTCTCTCTCTCTGGCCGTCTCTCTCTCTTCTGCTCTCTCTGTCTGTTTGTCTTTCTCTATTCTCTCTCTCTCTCTCTCTCTCTCTCTCTCTCTCTCTCTCTCTCTCTCTCTCTCTCTCTCTCTCTCTCTCTCTCTCTCTCTCTCTCTCTCTCTCTCTCTCTCCTCACAACGCACACACACATCCGGCCTGAACACCTTGGAGACATCTATTTTTTACAGGCTCTCATCCTGCTTCCAGCTCTGCCACCACGTCCGGATGGCTTACAAAGAGTCTGGGAAATGAGGGCAGGAACAAAACCAGGGCACTGAGGCCCCTCCATGGTGCACACTATGAAGTAAGAGTGTGTGTGTGTGTGTGTGTGTGTGTGTGTGTGGTTGTGTTGTGTGTGTGTGTGTGTGTGTGTGTGTGTGTGTGTGTGTGTGTGTGTGTGTGTGTGTGTGTGTGTGTGTGTGTGTGTGTGTGTGTGTGGGTACCTTTCCGATCTCGTCTTTCAGCTTGTACTGGTTGAGTTGAACACAGTCCTTGGCAGGAAAGAAATCATGGGAAGAAATAACATTTAAAATGTGGACTGTACCATTAATGTACATTTAAGCATTACCATCATTATCCTTTTAGCATTAGCCTTTAGCATTATTATCCTTTTTCCTATTAGCCTATTCGCATTTTCATCCCTTTAAGCATTAGAATTGTTATCCTTTTAATAATTAGCATTAAGCAATGTTATCCATCTAGATGTAGCCTTCAGTGCAAAAACAACAACTAACAATGTTTGTTAATTCCGAAAAAGATGAACACAAAAGTGCTTCCTGAATGGCATGTTCAACTCGGGTGAATGAGATTAAATCAACCCAGCACACAAATCAAATGTTTTCATCATAGCTCTGTAACATGCTGAGTGTTTGAGGATTTAGTGATGGTTTTGTTTTGCAACAGCACTCTTGGACGCCAGCCAATTCGAAAGCACAAACCAATTAATGAATCCAGTTTTCTTTCAACTGTAATATTATGGTTGATTGGCTTGCAGTGCTGCCAGCATTTTTCATTAATATCCAAAGCCTGTTGCCTTGTGCAGAGACTTAACGAGAGCAACACAACCTCTAAGGATGAGAAATTATTAGTTATTTACCTCCAATTGAATATCATATATAAATAACCAAGAAAAATAATTTCTTTTTAGGCTTAAAGGTTTGGTTGGTTTTGAAAGTGACACTAAGATTTAGAAGAAGACGTTTAAAGGCCATGAGCTTCAGTCAGTTTAGACGGCATGAACTGTAAAGCGAAGCGCCCTAATCTTACAGTGGACAGAATCATAGCAGGCGTCAGGCAAAGAGCAAACGCAACAATCTGATGGATTATTTTACCGCCTGCCGGCTGGTTAAATAAAGGGCTACCAGCTGTTTGAGAAGTTATGTTCATAAATAGTGAATATGACATGATATGACAGTCAATCCGTCACATCTCACTGCCTTCCTATCCGTTTTGCTTCAAAGAAGCAGAAAGAGAAGAAGAGAAAAAGGAGAATAGGAGTTTATAATCATAACTATTAAAATTATTATTTATAAGTTAAGTGGTACCACATGTTACTGAAAGAATGGACCAAGGGTACTCTTGTAAATAATGCGTATGTGACGATTCTTCTTCATGTTTTTTTTATGTGTTTGTTTTTGTGTGTCAGCTGCTTTTAACTATGGAGGCATAGGAGACAGTCTGCTTCCTTATGGCCATCGTTAGAGTGCTAAAATCTTCCCTCTAAATGCCACGGGCTAATTGGAGTATAATGTTCACCCATAATAGCTGAGCGTCTTCTTAATAGTATGTGGATCAGTCCAAATGGACTGATGCATGTTTCAAAAATCAAAACCATGGTACGACTTAGCGTGGTTAACAGACGAGATTACTCCCCTTCCGTGCTTAAAGATTCCTTCACAGGCTTTGTAGGAGCCAGGGATGATGTCAATGTAATACTATAAGGTTTACCAATTTGTTATTGTTTTCATGCTTTATTATAGAGTGAGATAGACAATAAGGTATTTGAGATAGAGGGGAGGACGTGCAGCAAAGGAGCACGGGCAGGGGACAAACCTAGGTGGCTGCGTTCAGGACTGATTCCAAATGGTACGCTCTCTAACCGTTGAGCCACCAACACTATAAGGTTTGAGAGGGTTCATGTCTGTGGTCCGTGTAGCACCGGCGTACCTGGAGGTCTGTGATGGAGACGCGGTGGGACTCCACGGTGGGCCGGCGGGGGAGCCGTGGGGAGGAGTGGGGGGAGGTGACGGGGGAGTAGGGCAGCGAGGGGTAGATGTAGCGTCCGTCGAGGCCCGGGGAGCCGCAGGGGGAGGTGGCGGTCGGCGAGCGCTCCTGGAGGGACAGCTTCCTGTCCGACATGTTGAGCCGTCCCCTGGGGGGTGCAGCCAGCAGCGCCCCCCCCACGCTGTGGGACAGCAGGAGGTCGCAGGATTCAGGGGCCAGCAGCGGCCGGGCGGGGTCGGGGGTCTCGGAACTGTCCATGTCCTCCACCTGGAGGGGAACACAGAGAATACAACGCCAAATAAGGAATCGTGGAGCCCAGCAGCTCATAAATCTAGCTGAAATTTTGCTATTATAACACACACCATGTCTTTAGAAATAGCACAAGACAGGTTAACAGGTCTGGTTATTGCTAATGGTTTAAGATTTGTTAGTAGAAAATAAAAAATGTCAAACCGATTTTTTTTGAGTGTTACCAAACGCGTGTGAATGTTGGTTGGCTCCTATACATCAGAAGTGTTGATTAAGCCTGAAGCTAATGACATGCATGCTGTTTGCACATGCATGACTATTGTTTGTGTCTCAATCGTTCAAGACCCCAAAAGACGAATGGCAGAGAGTTACACACAACCTCACAGCCGCTGAGAAAGTGTAATAATGCGGACGGGCAAAACATTTGCCTCCCAGGTAACATCATATATCGTCAGGGTTGACTTCAGACAAAAAAATGGAGCTTAAATATTGTAGCCTTTGGTAGAATTGCTTTGATTGAAATGGACGATGGAAAACTAGTCTGGGGAAATTGTTTGCTGACTTTTTGGAAGAAAAACAATATTTGATCATTTAACTACGACAACATGAAATGAAAGATTAAGCACTTCAAGAGCTAAAAACAAATGTGATCACATTCTGATTATTTTGGACGCTATAGCTCAACTGTCTTCCCTCCCCTGCGATTATAAACAATAGCGGTGTGAAAAAGAATCGATTCTTCGATGCATCGATTCGCGATTCTCTCTAGAGCGATTCTGTCTCGATGCAGATATATTAATAATCGGAATTAAAATTAAATAATAATAATAATACTAATTTAATTTTGCCTGCTGCAACATTCTGTTCGCCAGAGAGGGATAATTTTAGTAAGTTTAAAATGATTAAATTTATCTTCAGTGTGTATTGCCCAATCTAATTTGTCTTGACACGATTGCGATTCAGCCTACGCATAGCATGCACGCAAACTCACAGCCAGACACAAGAACTCCTTCTAATTCAATAGCAGCTTTTTCTTTAATGACATAGAAAAGAAAGATTAGAAAGAAAATAAAACTGAAACCTATTTTTACATGCTTCCATATTGTGTTTTGATGCAAGCTGCATTGATTTTTATATTGTTCATAGAAAGCCATATTTGTGACAAAAGCTTTCTCTCTAATAAAATATTAGGTGAGTTAATTAATCTGTTGATGTCTTTAATGATCATTACAAAAGTAGGAACTGATTAGCAAACTCTGAGTATCAAACTCAGATGTATACATAATTTTGAAAATCACGCATGGAATGTACATAAAAAAAATTGTTGCATTGATAATTGCTCTAGAATCGAATCGTTGACCTCATAATCAGAATCGAATTGAACCTTGAGGTGCCAAGAGATTCCACCCCTGATAAGCAAACAAATTGAGGGACACTCCCAAACCTGTCTCACCTCCTCGTCCCCGCTGTGGGGGTCCGGCAGGTGGGCTCGTACTCCGTGATGACGATCAGGGACTCCATGGGGTCGGAGTTGGCCGGAGGGCACGCGGGGAGCACGGCGGTCAGGGCGGGCGCCGGGCAGCTGCACAGCAGGTCAGGCAGGGGCTGAGTCTGGGTCTGCTGGGCTGGTGGAGGGGGCTGGCTGGGGCCGCAGGGCACCGGATGCTGGGTGGAGGACCAGGAGGACGTGTGGCAGGGGAACATGGTGCTCCGTTAGCCCGAGGTGTGGGAGCTCTGCTCCATCAGCAAGGGCGGCCGCGGGGGACAGGGCGAAGGACCTGATGCAAACGGGAGATCCGATGAATTAACAGCTTGCTTTGTATTCAAATGTGATTCTGCACAGGCATGTGGGTTGCACGTGAACGTGAATTCAATGATTATATCTCCAAGAGGCTCGACATGCAGAAGTGTATTTGTTAAACAAGAAACGGTTCTGCTTGTAATGTGTGTTATACAACCTGGTTGATTACCATCGCCACAATTCTTAATCAATGTATTAACATAGTTCATTTCCATCCAGAGAGAGGGAGCGAGCGAGAGCGAGAGCGAGAGAGAGAGAGAGAGAGAGAGAGAGAGAGAGAGAGAAAAACAAGAACATGGTGGCTCCAGTTAAATGCAGAATGACAAGGCCAAGCGTGGGAAATACACCTACGGCAAGACTTATTTATCTTAAGACCACAGACGCTGTTGCTGATTGCCTCAAAGTCGCCCAACCCCATAATCTCGGATCCAGCAGTCCTTAAGTCTGATTGTGAGACTACCGTGCATCATCTGTTGACTAGCAAAGCTTGATCTTAGAAGATTTCCATACCTTAGTTTCTTTAGCCAGTAATGCCACCATTGCTACAAGGAATCTGCCTTCATTTTCTTGTTCTTTTCAAAAAGATTTATATGTTACAATTATAACACTTATACCTTATGTTCCTGGGAAATAATAGCAATAAGAATAGCAATAATGTAGACATTTGAAATATATATTTTACCATATTTCCTATGATAATATGCATCAGAATCTCTTAAAGAATAGGCCCAAAAGCAAAATTCAAACTTTGACCAAAAGCAAAACCCAAACATCATTAGCTGCCCACATATTGCCGTACATTAGAATTCTGAACAACAAATCGGAATCTGTAGATTGTATTCAATTGAATGTATGTCCTCCGGAGATAGTTTTGACAACCGCTCCTGGCAGTTAGGACAGAGAAAATATTATTTTTTCATTCTGATCTCACAACCTTATTCAATTCAACTCTTTATTGTGCCAAAGTGCAATTGTAAAAAAAAAAATAAAAATAAAAACCTTGATGTAACTTAGCAACTATCTCTTCGACATCAATGTACGGTAATGCTCATACCTTTTAAGGTCCTTGAATGAACATACGCTACTGCGATAGCCAATGTTTGCTATCATTATGTAGAATCCAGAGATAACATGCCCTTGTCTTATCACTAGCCTAAGTCACTGTGATCAATAAGTGAGTCTAGAGAGAGAGAGAGAGAGAGAGAGAGAGAGAGAGAGAGAGAGAGATGAGAGAGAGAGAGAGAGAGAGAGAGAGAGACACACAGACAGACAGACAGACAGTCAGACAGACAGACAGACAGAAAGAGAGACAGAGAGAGAGGGAGATGTGACCCAATAGAACTGTCCCTGCCTACCTCTAAGCGTTGGTAAAACCACACGCCCCAGCTCGAGCACCCCGCTCAACTACCTCAGCTGGACGCCTGGTACCGCCATGTCTAAGAGCGAGCAAAGGTTGCACAAAGGTTAAGACTCACCCATTCAGAATTCACCTGCATATAGCCTCCCCCCTTACCTGCAAACTGCCCCTCCTCCTACCTTACTCTCCTATTAGTTTGTACTTAGTTTGTACGTTCCTGGCACTTAATGCACAGACTTATTGTATATTGTGCGTCCTGGCACTTAAAAATAGTACTCTATCTAGTACAACTATCTTTGTGAATACAGGGAATGGGAAATCTAGCTATTGGAAATAGTTGGCAGATGTACCAACAGCAATATATTTTTTTGGCTTTCTTGACAACTGTCCTTATGTAAGCTTCTTTGGATAAAAGGCATATGCTACATGCCCTGAATGGAGAGAGAGAGAGAGAGAGAGACGAGAGAGAGAGAGAGAGAGAGAGAGAGAGAGATGAGGAGAGCAGAGAGAGAGAGAGAGAGAGAGAGAGAATAAAGATGTAGTACAGCATAATTTGTATAACTGCAAATCACACAAATCTCTGCACCTCCCTGATCCGACGAGTGAGTTGCATTGGAGCCTTTGAGCTCTGGGAAACGCAAGCAGAAGCTGCTTTACTCCAGATGCTGTCCTGCGCCTCTACCATAACAACAGTCACATGACCCAATGCTGCTCGCCATTCAGAAAGTATCAAGGGGTTGTTGCTATTGGGTTCCGGCGAAAACAAGCACAACCAGTCCTACAAGCACAGGGTCATCTGGAACATTGAAGTATTGTCAGCCTCATTCAAGATCAACCGATAACACTAGCTGATTTGCATAGCCAAAGCGAGATAAGCTGTGAATGCACTGATGAGTTTCCGTATGCACGCAGAGTAAAATTGGGACACCGAGTTTAATTAGATTCAGAGAACCAAAACGATTTCTAGGATGGGACGTTCAGATCTGCCATGGTCAAGTATTCTGAATTGTCTGCCAATATCAAAAGAGATTGCCATCACTAGATCTGTGGACATGCTAAAGCTAAAAATACATTTTCTTCATTCATGGGATTGTGTGGATTTTCTCATCTGTCCCTGCCTACACCCTAAACCATTACTGACTGTAATGGTTTAGTAGGATGTAGATATTTAAATATATTTGCATACTTGTGAATTAGAAAGATGGATATGTTGGCCGTTTTCGATACAGCTGTTACATTGAGTCAGATGGATTTGCTTTTACCTCTAGGCAAACAAACTCGCATCCTACAAATCATTTACATTATAAACTAATCCGAGAAACCACTGCAACGATCGACCCAAACGTTCTGTTACACTGAGTTAAATGTTTATTTCATCCCACATCATCCTATATTCAAAAAACGGGTCGTATAACTATTCGCTTCAACTTTGTAAAGGTATCCAAAATTATATTTTATGTCGCCGTAGAACATGACCTTTAAAACACATTAGGCTCGTCTAGCTGAGGGGCTATAGCTTCACATGACTTCTGTCAACGTCGTGAGAGATCAATCGTCCTATTTGTCCAGGTTAACACATCCTAGTGATCGGTCAGGCGACCAGAGACCTCCCGACAGCGAGGGGCTAGCAGGCTGCCAGATGTCAGCACACAGATGTGGTCGGGATGGGGATGAGGATTCAGAAAATCATCCACAAGACTGAAGTAACGGTCATCCGTAACAGATGAAGGAGCCCCTAGATGTAAGGAATCAAAATGGTACCTTATCATGTAGACCCACAGTAGAGGTATTGAGTATTTTTCCAAGCGAGGATGTATCGACAGTATCGGTGCAGTAGCTTGTAGCTAGCAGGCTGTTCGTTCTTGAGGGATACCTCCAACTCTGTGCTGATGGACCAATCAGCAGAGACGCGCCTTCGTAGCGATGTAGTTACGGCACGCCGCTTTTTAAAGCCAATTCCACAACAAAATTCTGAACAGAAAGACTTGGAGTCTCGAACTCGGATAGCCCGTTGGGTTCTGAATATAACGAAAGGCCAGAGGGAGTTTTGGGGGCGATAATTTAATGTTGACGCCCCGTGTGGCCCAGAATTGATTTGTTCAGACGTTCAAATTTACTTGTCATTTTTCTTATCGGCTTTGTGTATTCGGAGTGCAATTTTTGACGTTGAAATAAATGTGCTACTTTTGTATCGTGCTCCACATAAATGACCAATCTTGACCCATACTCCGGAACTTGGTAATTAGTCAAGCACCATGAAATAACAGACAATAGTTTCAGAGATGGCAGGGCCAGTGAGGAGACTTCTAAAGAGCCCTGGGGGGGGGGGGGCTGTTCGGAACTCCACTGATACCGAAGTTCTGGAAATCATTGCAACTGTTTATCATTGCAAATAACCAATAACTTTTGATATTGATCAGTTTGCTGGTTGTGATGGACAACTGCAAACAGAGCTTGCCCCTGATACACATTCAGTCCCATTTGTAATCCCTGGGAGGTAAATGAGGTATTGGAATTAAAATATCTGGGGATGTTTTAATGAAGAAAAAAAGTGTACAAGTTAAAAGCGTTTTATTTAAAAAAAGAAAAAAAAATGCAGAAAACTGCAAAGCACTTTGTTACATTGACAAAGAAAACACAAATGTATGACAATTGTTTCCAACGTCGAAGGACAACAAAAGAAACGTCTGTACAATGCAAAACTCCTCAGTTGACCTCTGCAGCAGTTATCGCCTTTTCTGGAAGATGTTGCCTCTTCCCATTCCTCCACGACCCCGACCTCTGGCCGCCACTGCACAGGAAACAAGCAGAAGCACATTAATTAACCAAAGACACTGACATGAAACAATAAATATAGTATCCATATGGTCTGACAGGAAGGTAGAGGGCCAAATACAGAACACCTCACTTCTACGACACATCCATTTCAGTAGCGGGCACACACCTTGAGCTTTGAGAATGGCCGCCTTGCCCCTCCCGGCCCCTGATCCCTGGTTCTTGTTCTTCATGCTCTTTAACATGGGTGCATTCTTTAACATGTCTGGTAGGATGAGAAAGCGGATCTTGCTCCCACGGATGTAGACCTGCTCCAGCTGGGCTACTCTCCCATCGCGGTAGGTCACAGTGATGTTGGACATCTGTGAGGGAGACACAGGGCAGGTTAATAGGCTGGGAAATGGCTGTTGCATTTATTATTATCCTAGTTATGGTTCCTCAATTAACCATAGTCTTTGACAAAGGTAGCCCAACATTAGAATAAAACAAATGTTCAGCAGTAAAGGTTGGGGAGTTTGTGCCATACTGTGCCAAAATCATTCCACAATTTTTTTTATTGGCAAATAAATCTTTGCACACTGAAAATGTATTCAACGTCATATAGTGCCGTTACATATGTTGTTATACTCTAATATATTACCATGTTATACTCTACTTCAATGACTACATGTAAAGTTACAACACATCCTTTACATCGCAGTAGAGTAAGTTTTATTTTATAAACATCAGGTATAGGGTGAAATTGAATTCATGGGATAGCTATATTTAGGCATCAGCATGTCACACAAAACTCTAGATAATATTTTACATTATCTTAAAACTAAAATTGTTTCACTTTAACAATGACATGGATCATCACATCTAGAGTGAGTCAACAGTAGAAATTTCTATTCACATTTTCTACTATATAAAAAAAAACAACTAGCTTGCCTGATTTAGTTTGGTTAAATATCAATCATGCTTTTGTTTCTGTTTTATGATGCATAACAAGTCTCCCTGAACAACTATTGCCCTCCTAGACATCCCTGGACGGAGGGCTCTTTGCCTTGTATCATCAAGGTTTATATTCTCTCCTTTAGTTACTTTGGGGATGATGAAAATTACCTTTGAGTAGGTATATGTGATTCAGGGCTAAAGAAAGAAAAAGTACCTATATTCTAATTGTGTGGTTGCAAGTTTGGGTCTTTCAAATATTGGATGGTTGCCAATATGAAGGCCCCAATAAGCAAATATATAGCACTTTAATTAAAGCACAAAAATTTAGAATTAACCCCACCAGGTCCATCATCTAGGAAAGTTATTCCACTCAAACATTTGGGTTATGGGAAGAATTTCCTTCCAACTTTGTTAAACAGAGCATAAAATCAGAGGTGACTTGATTAGAAGCACCACTAACTTTTGAATAACCCATACCGATGGCTTAATTGGTATGGGTTAGCCTTGGTAGAATAACCACCAATATATTGGTCTACACAATGTAGATGTATGTAACTTACTTGGCAGTTCATGTTGTCTTCGGCTTCAATGAGCTTGCCCCTGTACACCTCCCCAGTGTTCGTCTCACAGGTCACGATGTGTCCCTCCGCTTCATGGAGAACCTTGATAGGCACGCCGATAGACATGTTGTCGGTCCTGTGGGGAAAGCAAAATACATCGGTTACTTTGATAAGATTTAATTTGCTTTCACCTTACAGTGGCGAGCTTAAACTTTAACCAATATTCAAGTTAAATCGTTAGAGAAGTCATGTTCAGTATTGCAGCTCGATCACAGAATGGTTTATTTTGGCTTGATAGATGACTGGTTAGGCCAGCAAATAGTGAAACACAGTACAACGTAGCCTACAAATTACACTAGTTGGTAATCGTTCTAAATATGTATATATGCAGTAAAACCAAAATACTAACAGACAACCAAGACGTAATACTAGATACGGGTGCGTATCATGTGGAAGAGTCAATGATTTAATTCATTTGAATCTTGTAGTTAGCGACACTGAGCTAGTCGGCTACACCTCCAGAATTAAGGATAGCTGAACCACGTAAATATCAACCCTTAATAAACATTAGTTTGACGATATTTTAGAATATATACCATCATACAAATTAAACATAACACATACCTGATTTATGTATTTGGAAGAGTTTTCTTTGTTTTTTGGGATAGTCTTCTACACTGCGGCAACGTGCAGACGTCGATTTCACAAACGCTTTTGAGCTTTTTCCGCCTTCCCAGAATGCCCGACAAATGTAACTACTTCCGGGTCACACAACGAGATGGCCACTATGGACCTGTAGTTTTTTTTAAAATTGAGGCCAATGATAAACAATGCAAACATTGCATAAATTGGTATTACCATGTGGACAGAACATCGACGCCGAAACGATGATATAGGTGAAGCTATTCTAGTTTCAAAGTATTTTACTATGGATAACTGCAACAGTTTCTCAGCTGACAAGTGTAGGTAGCTACGTACACGAACACCCACACCGCTCTAGTCCAAGTTGTACCATATTAGCCCAATAGGTGGCACTAAATGGCTTAATAAAATCTCAATTTTCATAAACGTTCAGGGGTCACCAACCTTTTGGAACCTGAGAGCTACTTCATGGGTACTGAATCATACGAAGGGCACCCTCTTCTGATTTGCTCAGTTTGCCTTTAGATATTATTATTAATGATTAATGATACTCATCTATGTGAAGACATTGATCATGTTAATGATTTCTCACAATAATTATCAACAATGACTTAAAAATGGTGGGAAAGAGTTGTTCAAGAATGAGTTGTGCTATTTTTTAGAACAGGCCTGCAGGCGCTTCATATGGTCCTTGCGGGCGCACTGGTGATGGTGACCCCTGGTTTAGGATTTGACCTAATGGATTTGACCCAAACAATCGAGACGTCACATTGCAATGACGGCCTCCATGTTGGAAGCACAGCATCATTAGAATGTTATTTTGCTGGTGGTCATGGTGTTGTTATCATTGACACACACACACACACACACACACACACACACACTCTAACACACACATAGACACAGACACGCACACACAGACACGCACACACCCCACACCCCACACAAAAAGCATGGTATAAACATACACACACATACTGTAGACCCACAAGCATATATGCACACAAACATACACACACGCACAGGCATGCCCACAAAGAAGCATAATATATACAAACATACAAAAATAAGCATGCAGGCACATGTACACATACACGCACGCGCGCACACACGACAAACAAAAATAGTCTGAAATACACAATTCAAGTCAGATGGTGTATAGAGACTAAATGGGACTAGCACCTACCATCGAGTGTCCATCGTTATTCAGCTTCCACTGACCAGGCTGGGCCACATCCAAGCCTTCCAGGAGGAATTCTCCCAGAGAGTAGCTCCTGGTCATCTGAGAGTCCAGGTTGATCGGAGAGTGATGCGTTTCCAGAAGCGGGTGACAAGAAGGGAACAGGTCTCCCCATGCGTAAGGATCTAACCACAGAACAGTCTCAAGAACAGCTCAGTCTTAACAACAGAATCATGGGAGCATATCATTGGAATGTTATTTTGCTGTTGATAATGGTGTTGTTTATCACTGTTTAGTAATTGATCTTGAAATCATTTGTCATTATTGGAAGACATTGTTGGGTTGAGAGAAAAAGCGAATATGAGAAATAGCCACAGCGTTTCTCATTTCGGACGTAGCAAAACAATGTTTTCATTAGCCTAGGGCCCAAGACTAAGGTATGTGTACGTTAATATATATTTTTTTCTCTCAAAATGGTGGTGTATTTCCCCAAAAATATCCAATGATGCATTTTGATGCACAATCCCTTTCGCCAGGTGGTAGTTTATTTTTACAGTCTATGGATGTGAATATATCCTTTGTCTGTAATATTAAAATAGAACAACTAAACTAAACAAGTAGAACTAAACAATATATGTTGGAACACAAAATTTAAAGTTTTTATTATATTTTTGATTTCAATGAAAGAAAGGCTGTACATTGTCCATCTACTTAACACACAACAGTCACGTGAGTGACATCATCTTCAACAAACGCATCCAACTCAGACAATACACAAATCCCGTGACACAGTAGCTTCTCTATTTGTATTCTGCCTCGGCCACGAGTCGGTAACAGGAGGAGAATGGTGTGACTACGAGTAGAGGCAGTGGAGGGGGGCATTGCATTATACATCCTATGACAGCTAATGACACAAAGTCCACGCTCTGAAAGGTAACCACCAAGTTACCAACAAGTACTCATCATTCTGCAACTGAATGAATAGCTCAATGGTAGGGTGTATAAAATAGTCACTTTAGGATTGAATAGATTTAGACTTGTAGTGAGATCAAGAAGTCCCTTTATGTAATTTTTAGGACTGACATTTAAAATACATTTATAATATACATTATAATGAGCCATTATCATTGCTCACGAGTCGTGATAAATGAAAGCACTATTACAGTTCTCCTTATATCACAGTACTCTTCTTCACAGCATTATACATAATCCTCTGTCTGTTTGCCTTGATGGCATCTTCTGTTACTATTGACTTATAGGTCGTCCATTAAACAAAGCAGAGGGGAATACGTTGTAAATTCCAGACTCTTTACTTCTATCTTCTTTTTTTTACGAGCACCTAATAAAAAGTGAGGCTAACACCATTTGACTCTGTTGAGAACATACCATGTATTTACAACAATCAAGCAAGACAAATAAAAAAAATAAAACCCTAGCTGGTTGATCTCTAGAGTCAATGAATACATCTGTTCAGTGAAGTTATTATAACTATAATAATTGAAAAAGAAGGATGGAAGAGGCCGCTAGCTTTGCTATTAAGTAGCTTAGCGTCAAGGGATGCGTATACAGTGCGACTATAAGTTGGGTGCACGTGTCGAAAGTTGTTGTAGAGGGGCGTGGCATCATCTTCATACTCCTCACTGGCATAGATCCCCGAAGTCAACCGCTCCAGCTGATTGGAAACAGAGTCGCTAACACGTTACAAACAACAATCCAAGAGCTAGTGAATGGCAGAGAAAAATGCATCCAATTGCCAATCCATCGGGGTACCACCATTGAGTTGAGATGTGGTGGACCTACCTGGGACCAGGAGATCTGGATGGGCACTTCAAAGAGAGTCCAAACAACTGCTTGAGAACATGGAGGAGTGGTCAGGCTACCATGGTAACGGTAGTACTGGCTCATATGTTGTTGAGGCAAAAGACCAATCAGCGGAAAGGGTTTGATCGAAGTGGTTTGACCTAAGAGAAGGATAGAGACCCGAGTTCAGAAGACATCAAATGCCACGTACAAAGAGGAGAGAGCATGAATTTTGTTTTATTTTTCTAACCTTTGTAAGCAACAGATGACAGTTTTTTGGCAATATGTCCAAATTGCTCATGGTCTGCATACGCCGTCTGATAAACAAAATATAAACCAGCACAATTACAGCAACAAAAGAGTTATAGCTTCCAATTCAATATATCACCTCTATACAGAGTTAACGCATTTGAGCTCACGTCAACGAAGACTCCGAGAACCGCCAGGCCGGTGGGGTCTCCCAAGGCCACCGACACGTTGGGATGGGTGGACTTCATGTTGACGATGTGCATCTATAAAGCCAAACGAGCAAGCTGTCACTCGCTATGTCTCATAGGAGGGCAGCGTCTCTCCACCGTGATCGTTGTAGTGTGCCTTACCTCCATGGGGTATCTCTGTCCGTCGACCGTGTGTTCGGATCCGTTGCTGGAGGGGCTGCCCCAGTGGAAGTGCAGCTGAATGGTGTGGTACACCCCAGGAAGACCCCCTCCGCTCACAGACAGACCCCCGCCCACATCCAAAACAACTGGGGGCCGATGCATGCACACAAGATATACAGACAGACACACAGACAAACACACACACACACACACACACACACACACACACACACACACACACACACACACACACACACACACACAGGCATGCAAACACACAAGAAGCATGATATAAACATATACACACACAGAGACCCACACACATAGATGCATGCATAGGCATGCACACACAGAAGCATGATACACACACAAATAAGAGAGACACAAATAAGAGAGACATGCACACACCATGTGCACAAAAAAAAACAAAATACAAAATTCAAGTCAATGGTGTAGAGAATACATGGGACTAGTACCTACCAGAGTGTCCATCGTTATTCAGCTTCCACTGACCAGGCTGGGCCACATCGAAGCCTTCCAGGAGGAATTCTCCCAGTGAGTAGCTCCTGGTCATCTGAGAGTCCAGGTTGATCGGAGAGTGATGCGTTTCCAGAAGTGGGTGACAAGAAGGGAACAGGTCTCCCCATGCGTAAGGATCTAACCACAAAACAGTGTTAAGAACAGCTCAGTCTTAACAACAGGACTGTCTTAATAACGGCTCTGTCTTAATAGCAGCTCAGTCTTAATAAGATCACAGGCTTAGTAACATGAGATGTTAACCACAGAACTGTCTTAATCGCAGCCCATTCTTGATAACATGAGGTCTTAACACAGAACTGTCTAAATACCAGCTCAGTCCAGACAACAGAACTGTCTAAATACCAGCTCTGTCCAGACAACAGAACTGTCTAAATACCAGCTCAGTCCAGACAACAGTACTGTCCTAATAGTAGCTCAGCCTTAATAATAGTACAGTCTTAATAACGTGAGGTCTTATAGACAGAACAGTCTTATTAACATCTCAGTCATATTCACAGCTCGGTCTTCGTTTCTGCCATAATTTGGATTTTGAATATAGCAGTAATATTATTTACATTCAGGAGTTTTGAAGCTTGTTTTCTTGTAAATGAGTTCAACAGAAGAAAAAGACTCACCACAATGGCCTTCATCGTAACAATATTCCTCTACTATAAACAAGAAGGATTGAAGATTAAATTAGTTGACTGCAATGACAGAACATTTTGATTTCTTCAGGAATCTGCGTTTATGTGTAACAGAAACAATGACCAACATTGAATATAATTTTTACAGAACAAGAAGATGAATATGGTTTTTGGCATACCTGTGAAGATAAGGAATGGTTCTTACCCGAGTCGGAGTAGCCAATCAAAATCATAAGCACGGCTGTGGTCACAATCATCTTAAGTGTCCTTGGCTCATCAACCCTTGCACGTGTCACACTAGGAGGGTCTGGTAGCTCCGTCCAAGCACCTGTCTCTGAGCTCCGTCTAAACTCACAGCCTTAAATAGGAACCATTGGTAAAAAACTTTGAGGATGGGATCCGTCTGATCAGTGGAGTGTGTCACTGACGGGCAAGTGGTCTCGTCTCTTCAACAGGCCCATTGATGCCAAGAATACGCAGTCCGTCTGTCCGTCCCCCCTTACAGACACACACACACACCCCAACACTAACTCATTACGGATTCCCATCCTGTGCGGCAGGCTTTTCTAACAGTCATTCATCTCCCTTGATAAGTCAGAGGGTCAGCAGCACAGTGTATTCAAATAAATCCAATCTAAACAAGGAAGGATTATTTGTGTATTATTTTACCATTTGTGACTTGGGACGTATTGGGGTTTCATGAATGGATATATATTTTGATTGATTCAACTACTCCTCTGTACTCATTTTGTCATTACTTTTTAAAAAAGAAATGGTGTTGGAAGTGGCATTCAGTGTAATAATAGAAATGGCTTTATCGTTTGCTTGTAAGATGTGTGTCATATGCTCAAGTAGTACATAAACGTCAAGCTCCTTTCCACTTTCAGAAGAGGAATTTTGCCGTTCATGATGCAAGAGGGCCGCACACTAATGTAACTCAGGTGAGTTACATACTGTATGCTTGACGGACTACAGCACTATATCATTTCATCACTGCAGCTATAGGTTAAGCTCAAAATATGTATAATTCGTATAAGTATAAAGAAGATATTTGTAAGTATGAGCGTCTCACTAATTAAACCCATCCACCCGTGGCTCAATGAAAGCCAGGATAGATTTCTCTTTAAATCAATCTGGCTTTTCTGGCGGGCGAGAAAGGGTGGTCAAGAATGTGGCACAAACATGATGACTGCGCAGAAACAGGGAGCTCCGGCCTGGTCATAAAACCTTTCGATTCACTGGGGAACTTCCCCTCCACTAAATTAAAGTTGGCCTACATCTGAAATAATGCCCCGTTTAATTTGATAATTAATCTTCACTGTAAAATAACACTGGGACACAGGGCAGCGGCAGAGCCTGTTTACGGCCCGCCTCGGAGCCATGAATGAGTCGATTCTGTCAGAGAATGCACGCGGCACGCACAGAGCCTCGCTATTATTAAGGAACTATTGTTCCCAGCGGGGGGTAGCAGGGTTCCCTGGGTCATGAGTCAGAGTAAGGTATATCAGCCGGCTATAAATAACTTCAATCTGTCTTTTGTTGTTGCTGGAAGTGATCGAACACGACGGAAGACCCCGAACAGAGCGGGGTTTCCCGCTCCCCAGCTTAATCCAGGGGACATTTGGTCGCTGGCTGACCCAAGGACTTCCTCCGTGGGTGGTGCACCTTGGAGCCACTAGATATGGCGAGAGGAGAGGCGGGCACGCCAGGGCGTTATCGCCACAGGTTGAGGGTTCCCGAGAGTCAATTTAAGTCACCGGCCACACAGCAAGTTGTCCTTCATGGTGCAATTTATTTGGCATTTGATTAGATGTACATCGACCTCAGGAAAAGGAAAAGTACAAGACCAAGACCAATTCCCCCCCCACCCTGCGAATTGAACATTTTGCAGTTTAAAAGCTAAGGAAGGAGAGTTAGGATGTATCATTGGAGGAATCGTACATAAAGCGTTTCAAATCAAATCAGGTACTTCTGACACCACCTTAGCCTATCACAGGAAAACAAATGAAAATAAAACTAGTGTGAATGCCGTTTGTAGTTGTTTTTTTTTTGGGGGGGGGGGGGGGGTTGAACTGCACACAAACAATAAACCATGGGCAAACATCTTGATTCATGATTCAACCTAGATGAGTTTTACTTACAATGCTTTCAAAATAAAAATCCCCCAGCATGCCTTAAGATAATCACATGCTCCATATAGGTCAAAACATAAGCCCCCAAAAGACCCAATCGGAAACAATACACCTTCTCCTGTACACACATGCAACACCTTCCACAATTCATGGAGCTCACTGATAATCCTCTGTGGATTGTCGTTGCCAAAAACATATTTTAAATAAACTTAAAAGACAAACAGAAAAGACTTAACAAGATGAGCATTGTACATACATTCAGAAATGAGAGCGTCGCACCCAATAACAGGCACTCTTTTCTCTGTCTCTTAGGGGCCTCGGAAATACACGCACACAGAATGGCAAGCCACGTTTAGAAAGGCATAGCGTTGCTGGTGGTTATGTATTCTGTCTATGGCCAGGCCATGAAATCCCTGAATTTGGCTGCTGAATGACAAACCTCAGAGAGGCCATTTTGTTTTTGTGCTTTGTTTTTTTGTATTAACGGGCCGGGCCTTGGTGCCATTCGGCAACAAGAGTATAAAAACACAACTGCAAAGATTCGGGGGGCCTAGAAAATATCAGTCCACCTATTAAATGAATGCTTTGTAATAGAACAGCATTAAAAGGGGCATTCAAATGTAAATCATGTCCACTTGGGGTTTTTGAGCATTTTTTTCTTATTTTTGGTGAAATAAGAAGCAGAAATAATATGACCAGGAGAGATAACATAGCCACCAATGCTTAACAGAAATACAACAAAATCAGGTACAATATTTAACAAATACCCATGACCATTAGGCAGCCTAAGTAAACTTGCCAAAAAACTAAGATGTACCGCTTAAAAAAATAATACACATAAAAAACACATATAAATGAATTTAAACAAGACAATAATTGTTCTGTTTTTTGGTGGTGGCTTAGACATCCTTTGTTCAGCAAAAAAAAAAGAGAGTAGTAGTAGTATTGCAGTGACAGTATGAGTGCAAAGAATAGTAAGCTATATTCCAAAAAAGATTTCAACACATCAACTTCTTTTGATAAACATTGTGGACGCAGCTAAAGCCAACTGTACCCAGCTTCCCAAGAGGTACCAAAACATCCGCTCGCGACTACAAAACTCACTTATTACCCCACCCGCCTGACTCCGAATGCACATATAAACCTGGATGACCGCTCGCTCTATGTGGATCGGAAATGCTTGTCTACTTCTCACCAGGTAGACATCAGGGATGTTTTAAATCAGTGCCGGGACACTAAAAGGAGCAGGGGGCGATGTCCGGTCCGCAAGCCAAGACTCCACACTTTCACAGCGTTGTGAGACAAAGAGACAAAACAGGACCAGACTCTTTCTCCCTCATTCCTTCACCATATGTCGGTTTCTAAAGAACTGAAGAAGAAAAATAGAAAATAAAGTAAACAGGCACCGAACTGAAAAGGGAAGGAGGGGGGGGGGGGGGGGGGGGGGGGCGGGACTTGACATTAACAGTTCTTAACATGGCGTCTAAATCTCGAGACTTGCAAAAGCTTTGTCTGATAGAAATTCAGGAGTCGAAGCTCGCACACAAAGCCACTGCAGCATCTTCTGGACTGCACAAGAAAGAAAGAAAGAAAAAAAAAAGTCTTCTTCGGATCCTCTTCTGGATGACCGGGTCCAGTTTAGAGAGGACCCACACACGGGCAGGTCCCCACAAACCACCACGAATGAAAACTGTGACTGCATTACGACTCTCCTACACCTGAAATAATAGTTTGTTTTCTTTGAACTTCTCCCACCGACTGTACAAACTCTGTTCTTTCATTCTATTTCATTTTTTTAGATCATCCTCGTTGCCGTTGACCCCTTGCCTAAATATTAGACCAGGCCAGTCCACTTTCACACTGAGCCGGCTCGCTGGCTCCCCCTGCCGGCCAGTCTGGGTATGACCGCAGACCCCAGCCTCACACCACCGTGCTGAGGGACAGGCCGGCGCTGCCGCAGTCCACGGCCACGGTGGTGTGGGGGGGGGGCGTGGCCGTCGGTGGGCGTGTCGGGCCCCACCAGGAACGTGTTGCTGTCGATGGAGTCCTCCCGGTGTCCGGCGGGGGGGCCCAGGGCCTGCTGCAGGGGGGCCGGGGGGGACCTGGGGGATGGCCACCTGCAGACAGCGGGCCATGGTGTTGGGCTGCCGAGCCACCACGGGGACAGCGCTGCGCACTGGAGGGGGGAGGAGGTGAGCGGCACAGGAGAAGGGAAAAAAGGAGAGATGGAGATTAGCTCAAAAAATACAAGGCTATATTAATTAAACCAAAAGCCTGGATGGATTCGTCTTTAAATCAATCTGGCGGAGAGGAGAGAAAGAGTAAAGAGAAATTGGAAAGAGTAGTGAAATGATTTTTTAAAAAAACAAACAAATCAAGCTTCACAATGGTCCACTTCTTCCTGTAGACAGAATCTTTAATCCAAAGCAAATTAGTGATCATTTCTTTTAGACGTCACAAGGAGCAGGTCAGGGTTTAGGCGGGGCATCCTGCTCGAGGCTGCCTACAGGTCAGGTCGACGGCGGTCTTCGGGGGTCTGAAACCAAGAGCCTTAGAACCGATAGCCCCCTAGACTAAAGCTCCCCCCGCCCCCGTCCTTACCGAGCTCCATGTAGAGCAGGCTGTCGGGGTCGATGGAGGCCTCGTAGGGGGGCGGGGGGTCATCCGGGTGGTGGAGGTCCGGGTACTTGTAGGCGGCGTAGGGGGGCGGGGGCTCCTGGAAATGGAAGGCGCCGCCCTCGCCGTCGTCCGACAGGTGCAGCGGCGTGAGCCCCGTGCCGAAGCCGTCCGGGCCGCAGTCGAAGCCGGGCACGCGGCGGCCCAGGTTGAAGTGGTGCACTGGGGGAGACGGGGAGAGACGCCGCGGTCAGACAGTCGACCTCGCCTACCACCCCGCAACATTTGCTGATCATTTTCTCATTGTACTACGATCATTATTATTTTTATTTAAAATTAAAGTTCCTTTTTTTTTATTTATATAAATGTATGAAAATTGTATGCCGATGCACCCCTCTCATTAATTATACGTTTTGATATAGTATCATAAAATAAGTAATAATAACTCAAAAAGTAGCTGAAAAGGTGAATCCATATGATGTAGTGCTCGGGGTTGTACATGCAGTAAGCTTAGAGGGACACAAACCAATAGGCTACACTGCGGGACGCTGGGCCCTGAGGTTTCTTACGGTTTCCTCCGATGAGCGTCTCGATGCGCTCGCGGCGGCGCTGGCGGAGCCGATGCACCATGAAGAGCAGCAGGGAGAGGATGAGGAAGGAGGAGATGCAGCTGACGATGAGCCTCATGCCACTGGCCATGGAGTCAAACAGACTGCTGCCGTCTGGGAACGCAAGACAGGAGGACAGTGTGAAGGACTGATGCATTTAACGCCGTTAACAGACACAGATGAACGATATTCTGAATTACAACTAGGATGTATTATGCTCCAACATCGTATGCTTTGTCACCGTTGTTGTTGTTGACTGGTAGTTCGAAAGAACTGATTACCATTACATAAATTCATTGCAAAGTTCGTACAGGCCTTACAAAAAACACGAACAAACAAATGAAAATTGAATATACAAAAAGACAGATACAGTAATAGAACACAATACATATAAAAGAAAGAAAAAATTATAGTAATCTAATCAGAATCTAATAAATACAAATCTAGCATATAATAATGACACTTCATAATCAAAAGTTGGCTCGAGAAAAATGTAAAACTCAATATCACCATAGGTTGAGCCCTGACTCGTCCACCAGCAGTGAGATGTGTGCAGTACCTGACGCGTCCACTAGTGGTCAGCATTGTGCAGTATACATAGTGTACGACTTGGTGGCTACCCGGTTCGGTGTGTGCCGTACCTGGGTCTAGGCACGTGAACTTGCAGCACTCCTTGGGGTCCTTGCGGAAGTTCTGGCAGCTCTGCGGCCGCTCGCACAGCGCCGCCACGCACATCTCCGGCTCGCCGTCGTGACACGTGCAGCTCAGGCACGGGTCGTCGCCCTTTGGCGTGAAGTAGTAGCCCTCGTTCACCACGTTGTCCTTGATGTCCACGCACGTCTGCCCTGTGGCCGGGGGAAAGGGCGAGACTCGTCAGATACTAACTTCGGAAAAATAGCAATTTATTTTCCTTGTAGTGTTAATATTTTTGTATCGTACATTTATATTGTAAAATGTATTTCATATATCAAATTGCTCTAGCTGAGAATTCTTATGTTTTTTGGTTTCCTTCCTTGTTCCAATTCCCAGTATCCCCAGTATCCCTTTTGAATTGGGGTTCTGACAGGAAGCAGAACGCGACGTAATCCTCCCCGAGTCCACCAATCGGAGCGCGACGTACTCCTCTTGCACAGGAAGGGGAACTTCTTGTGGCAGTTCTCGGCGTTCCAGCTGTGCAGGCCCCGCTCGTTCATGCTCTTGCTCTGGAAGCGCTGCAGCTGGCCGCAGAACACGTTGTCCTGCATGGGCGCGCCCTCCTGGGAGAAGCTGGGCAGGCTGTCGGGGGGCAGGAAGGCCTGCATCAGCCCTGGGGAGGGAAACACAGCCGCACCACCCGCGGTGATAAGCACGACTAGGGGGCAACAGGGAGCTGGTGGGCCGAGAGGAGAACAGTAGATGCTAAACGGCCCGTCTGCATAATGAATAGTATGAATAATGTAAATGTAAATCTTGGTCATTGTTGTTAAGGTCAGCCAGTCAGAGCCTGGTAGATTTTCTTTAAAATGTTTACCTTTATAGGCCACTTCCCAGCGCCCAACCAGGGAGTGGTTTTGAGTGGTGATAACATACTGGTAGCCGACCCAAAACCTACGAAAGAAAAGTTAGATCCACATTTTTATAAATCACTAATATATTAAATATTTGATTTAAAATATGCAGGTGAGTTGTGGTTCTCGTCGAACCACTAGATGGCGTATAGGGGTCAGTGAGGTGCCATGGGGGGGGGGGGGGGGGGCTAATCCCTGGCCTGAGGTCTGTATATACATTCAGACCTAGGGCCAGAGGGGTCACCACTGTTTATGGTCACTACCACCCACGTGGGAGGGGGGCTGGTAGCGACCATAAACAGGTTTCCCCTGGATGGCTTCCCTACAAGAAGCTGCTTTGCGCTAAACGTGACCTTACATCCCATAATCCATGTCACACATTCTTGTTTACACGTGATTCGTGTTCAACGTCAACATCTCTTATGTAACGCGTCTCAAATGGTAGCTTCTGTTGTTGCCAAAAAACAGCACTTTAAATTTTGTACCAGTCACCGGTTCCTTATGAATCCAACTACTCACTTCCGCAAGTATTCAGACGTAGACAGAAGTGAGACAAACGCACGAGATTGCAAACTCAACCGTCATCAAATACATTTCTCGACACTCACTTGCACTGATCTCTAGTCTGCTCGCAGACCTTGTCATCAAACTCCACGTCGATCTTAAGGATGAATTGCAGCTCCTCATCTGTGACGAAGGTGGCCAGCGAGCGTTGACCTTCTGGCAAGTGTCCACGGCCTGCCAGTAGTTCTCCTTCCGCAGGTACACCTTGTAGCAACTGGCCGTCTTCTCGTAGTGGTGCCAGCCGCTCGGGCACTTCTCTGCAGAACAGATAGATAGATGGAGAGATTGATTAATACTTTATTGATCCCCAGGAGGAAATTCAAAGACACATGAAAACGTGTCTTGAAAACGCTTGCTTGAAAACGTCACATACAGCATACATAAACAAGATCATAAAATAAAATAAAATATCCACAGGGATAATATGGACGATAGAAGATATTAAATATAAAAGACATGCTTTGGAGAATGTGTGACATGATGGTAGTGCAATTAAGTATCAAATAAAAACCGTGCATTTAGGGCTGAAAAACATTAAATAAAAACGTATTATATAGGGGTTGAAGGCTTTAAATATGTGCTGCTGTTAAGATTCAAGAGGTATAATTGGAGTGGTGATTTGTTAGAAATGGATAAGCCATTCGTCGGCAATGAGTGAGGGAAATGAACTGGGATAATATCGGTTTCGAGTCGACTGAGCCCGTCTCTGCTCCAGGCTAATTTCTGACCATTTAGGGCATCTCTCCCGTGACCGTAACAACGGTTGGAACCCGGTCCCCTCACAGGTGTGTGAAATGCAACACTTGTTCTCTGCCCTCTGTCTCCTTCTTTACCGCTCTCGAATGGTCCCTACAGCAGCTCCACCAGGGTCCTGGTGTGTGTGTGTGTGTGGACGGACGGTAACTCTTACTGTTGAAGCGCGCCGGCTGGGCGACGCCCATCACATCCTCCACCTGGTCCGCACTGCTGCCGTAGCCAAACCGCTCCTCCTTTATAGCTGGGGGAGGAGTTCACTTGTGTTAAACAAGGCGTATGTTGGGACAGGTTATTGCAATGGGATGTCCTCAAATCCAACTGGGAAGTATGTTTTTGAGGAGATATTTGAACTCAATTGCTTCCGTATGGCATAACGAGCAGTTAAAAAGGTGCTATTTTATTTCATTTCATCAATAAAATCCCATCCTCCAACTGATATATTCTACAAATAACAGAAGCAGGCCATTCACTTTGTTTACAAGAATCTTTATCTCGACACCCTCCCACTCAGCCAGCAGAGGTACGCTAGTTCACCCAGTTAGAGTGGACAGAACACTGTCGGTGAGTTTTATGAAAGTCTTACGCCTACTGACTGGGGGGTTCTCAACCTCTCTCTGCTGCTTTCACACTGCATCAAAATGTGGTTTTACTAAATGGTAAAAACTGGTTTTAAACCGTATTATTAATATCATGCAATAGCTATATCAATTAAATAACATGAATGTATTCATCTTTAATCCAGTGGACATTTACATTTAGGTCCTTTTATAATGTAAACACCCTAAACGCTTTTATCCAAAGAGACAAATGCCCTTGACGCTTTAATCCAAAGCACAACTTAATATTATAGATAATATCAAATAAAAATTACATTTGTCAGAAACAAGAAACAACATTATCTCACTGTCGGAATGGTCAGGATGTCATAGAAACACATGCCAAGCACTTACAAATGCTGGTTAACCCGTTCCCTGTAAACAACAACGATAGCTAGGATGGCTTACTGATGGCGGTACCAGGGGTCCAGCCGAGGTTGTCGAGCAGAGCGCTCAAACAAGTCCTCAATACACAATACTCTACCATATTCAAAGGACTCAACAGGGTTGTAGTACTGTGAAATAGATTAATTAAAACTATATATTTACAATGAACTAGTCTAATAAAACATTGTTTTACCACGGCTCACATGAGAAACTCTGAGGCAGTTTCAAGTCATCATGTAATGACAAATCCCTCCATGATTAATTACTGTACAATGACCAAAACACCATTACTACCAATAACATTCCTATGCTCCTATACTTCTAAAATGGCAGCGCTCTTGTTAGTAGAATGATGGTTTTGTGGCCTTGTGTCCTGTGTTAGTCATCGCCCTCTGCATTTTAATAATGCTATGATCGAATGACACTTCGGACACTTCGTCTTTCAGTTGAAATGACAGCAGAGAGCCGAGAATAAAAAAGCGGTCAGAGAGTACATGGACACATAGACAGCAGCTTCAGCCTGAAGCTTAGATGCTGGGCTCAATCCTGCACTTTTTCCCTCGTTTCAGACGATAATGCTGTGGCAGGCTGGGGTTTAAGACGGGGAAACAAACAAACAATGGGATTTCCCGTCAACAGCTTAACACTGCTATCTATCCATCTATTTGGTGTCCCCACGGGCCAAAAATACCCTCCCACACAGAGACAGGCAGCTGGTGTCTGTAGTATCTGTGCCTTTTGCTCCTTTCTGATTATGTGCCTGCCAAGTTATTTTAACCCTGACCAACCATTTGTGGGATGTGGAATGTGGCGCTTTGCATCACTTATATTGACTATTTAGTGATCACTGAAAGTGAAATCAGAGACTGAGGCATTAAAGAAGCAGATTTTACAGGTAGAATGATAGGATTGAACCTACAACCTTTGTCTGCCGAGTCATCCTAGGCACTTGACTATCCTGCTCCTTATGATGGCAATAATCACAAGATCACAACAACATAGATATTTTCTACCTACATAGTCCTTCCAGAAGTACAAGCATGCAATAGTGCATAAAATAAAATCAGGCAGTCAGCAACAGGATTTTTTCTGCATTGAACCCTTGAGCATAACATTAATATTCTATAAACATGGTCCATTCCCTTTCTTCTCGTTTCATTTTCTCAGGGGCCAACATAGTTAGCCTCGAATTGACCTATTTTAAAAACCAAACATGCCTGCTGGAACATAATAATTACGCAGAACATGATTCTGATGGCAAAATGGACGCCTTCAGAAAATGACTCACGGTGACAGTCCAGCTCATCGCTCTTGTCGTCACAGGCGGTCCAGCCATCGCACTGCCAGTCCAGCGGGATGCATTGAGTCTTCCCACTGCGACAGGCAAAACTGGCCCGGGTTGCAGCGATGCTCTGAAACACACACACACACACACACACACACACACACACACACACACACACACACACACACACACACACACACACACACACACACACACACACACACACACACACACACACACACACACACACGTTACAGACAATCGCCTGGTCTGAGGCAATATTAAAAACGTCAGCTAGAGTGTGGGTACGTTTTGTGTTTGCGTGGGATGTATTATGGATAGTTGGTTGAATCTGATTCAAAGAAGTAGAGACACCAAACTCATGAATGATGTGATTTAAACCAAAACCAGCACACAATGTTATCCATTTCGAAAGTATATTCATTATGTTGACGAATCGTGACTCGGGGATCAGAGGACTAGTGTTTTATTAATTAAACCAACCCTTAGTTGCCATGGCAACAGTAATGGTCACGACGTAGCCATCCCCCTAGATCAAAACAGCCCCTCTCTTGACCACGTGCTAACGTATCCCTTCGTAACAGGGGGTTCATAATAAGTGGGCCAGCGGTTCGGCACCATGGTGGGTTCACACATGAGACATGTTACTGCAGCAGAGCCGCCCACGACAGGCTGGTAACATGGGATCAAACCACTGATCCAGCGTTCAGAGTCCAAATTAATGTATGTTAAATATCATATTACCATGAAGTTATTGTTTGTTTTGAAATCTGAAATTTGTTCCTTGTTAGACCATAATAGTGATTTATTTTCCGTGATGCTTGTCACAAACATCGGGGAAAGATTAATTAATTACAGTTGCACAACTCCACACAATTAAACTCTTGCCTGATTCAAACCGTTATTATTCAGCACCGTTTGAGATAGTCACTTAATGTCGTTGACAAACAGCTAGCCTGTTGCGAAGAATAGGGAAGATGGACTTTTGCACATTCATATATTATAATTCATTTATTCAAATCAGGAAGCGAAGGCGACAAACTTCTACTTTAGTATTACGTATGCACCGCTTACCTGCCAATAATCTGGCCACAGCAAGCTGTGGACCTGAAACAAATCAAGTAAATTGAATGCTAACATCCTTTATTTAAATCTGTCCACGTTCAGTCGTGCTTATTTATACACTAATCTGTATTGAAGCAAACCACAAAAAGGCAAGTCTGGGTCCCCCACTGACTGTCTTGTTTTTATTTAACCGTGTGGAAATCCTGTTGTTTTTTTTACCACCCCATTTAACAAAAGTGCCTGCCTTCAACACCCATGTCTTTGTTTGAGAATTCCTGCTTCTTCTGAGTTTTAAAAACAGCCAAAACTATTTAAGGGTAATGGTTGTTGTTTCAGCAGCCTGGTTGACCTAAACTATGCTAGCTTGGATGCTCCAACAATACAGCAGAACTTTGACAACACTACCCACTTTATCTAGCGGTAAACGCCTAGCTGTTGTTGATCCATGCGGCTAATACAGTTTGACACAATCAAATTATGTTAAATTAGGCAAGGGGAGGTGTTTAACTTCATTGTGTTGCAAGAAATGCATTGTGAAAGGAATGATGGTCGGATAAGGCCTCATTTATAGGAGATGTCCAGCTGGAGTCCTGGAAATTAATTAGATGAATGATGGGCTTGTCTTTCAGCTTTGTAGATTAACTTTTGTATGAATAGGTACATAACCCAACTGTGCATGTGAAAAGCTATACAACTAGGCCTTGACATTATGTGCTTTTGGGGAAAGTGATACGTTATATGTGCAAAGTCACAATGTTATGTCATCAGAAAATATTGCTTGTTTAGCAAGTTTTTAGCAGAGCCCGCAGAATCGTTCACTGCTAAAGCTGATTATTAAAAGGTGATTGAGTTATTCAACTCCTTAGTCATTTTCAGGTTAACTGCAGCCAACTGCCATGTTTGTTTTGTAGTGGTTTGTGAATATATGATACACAACATGTCGAATGGAAACGGGAAAAAAAAACTCAGAAACACTGCGAAATGCTTCAGCCGTCCCACAAGGAATTATACATCATTATTATATTCATAGCATTAATATACAATTATTTTTGAAGTTATTAGTCCAGACCACTACCTCTAAACTACAGTGAACGCATCATATATTCTCATCAAAAAATGCGTATGCCAATGTTCTGAATTAGATCAATACATGCATCCAAAGTTGACAAAGGTTATGTTGGGCACTCGGTTACAATGTTTGGATATGGCTAATTGTTTCCAAGACCTCAAGGGTATTGATCAAAGCCTTGCGGAATGGACTCATGTAGTATGCAACAGCATCCATCAGTTAATTCAGGCAGAAAGAGAGACTAACGTTTTTCAATATTTCTACCTCCCATCGCACCTTGATCATAAATCATCTGCTGATGACGACAGCTCAACAACGGCATTGGTAAAGTAGCTGTCTTTCTGGTGAACCATGTCTGTCCATCAAGTTTTGTGTTCATACTTTTCACAAACAGAAGAGCAGCCATGGTGACAACAAGACAAGGCCTCTAGCTATTCCGGTGTGGTCTGAATCTCCTTCCATGGTCGCAAAGCATCTCCATGTTGTACAAAACATAGATGTGTTGTAATTATATTTGCTACATACCCTTCATGCTGACTACCCGTTTCCTATTTTGTTGAACCCAATGGCTACACAAATTGAAACTGAAAAAACAAGGACATTAGGGACCTGTGTTTTGACCTGACCTACTGTGGGGCATCCCCTTCAACTTTGCTAGGGGACATGATATAACATATGACTTGGTCATAAACCAAAAAGTTGCCACATCAATCCAATGTCAAAGTTAGTGGCCTTTGGTATCGATCGCTTTTGGTTATGTTCAACGGTAAATAAATACCAAATATAACTTCCAAATTGATAGAATTTGATGGATGCCTTCTGAACGAGACCCTCTTCTTGATACCATATTTTCACGCTGGGGTCCAGACAGTGAGTCATGTTATCATTTCAATCCCCATTATTTATCTCCAGTTCTACACCGAGGGATTAATGTCTTAAAATAGGACGGATGAAACGACAAGGAAAACAATCATTAGTTCTGTCCCTTAACATTTGTTTCCCGCACGGCAATAAAGAGAGATTGTAAAGTACGACCCACAGCTATAACAGCATGCAGAGTCAGCCAGATACCATCCATCAGCTGAGCATGTATCCCTCTGGGTGATCCCCGGGTATTGGGGCTTAACCGTCCATATGATTATTGAACTGAAGGTCCTGCCCTAAACATGTGTTTTTAAATAGGAAGATAAACCTATGAACATGCAAAAGCAGTTAGATCGCTTGTAACCCCATGGGATGGAGATGGTTTGCCTGGGTCATCAAATCAGTAACCCCTTCTTTGGTCTTGAAATATGCGCACTGTGAAACTATGAGATTGTTTGACTATCGTGTGCTTTATAAAACAGATGATTTGGGAATGGTAAACGGATGCTACTTTGCCCAAATAAACACTACTACTGGCATTCAAGACACAACATGTAGTCCTTTTAAGGACAGCTGGAGCTTCTTGCGTTCATGCTGATTTGCTTTTAAGCTAAAGGAATAACATCACTTGCTTATCATTTTGTTTCTAGATGTTCTAGATTTGTTTGAAGCACGATATGGTTGTCTAATCTCTTGTCTTTCTCCCGAGGCTTTACATGTTAAACATCTAGAAAATATCCAATATTTCCATCAGCAATTTATTTATTTTCTGACAACTGATATTATCTGCAGACATAGCTGTATGGTGCAGGGCAATACACAGCTCATATGCGCGCCCTGCTCTGCAGACGCATGCCGCGGCATGAGGAGAACCTCGAGTCCGCGGCTCTCTGGAGGAGGCCTCGCTCCTCATGCACACCGCTGAGCAGCAATTCAGTTTCCCCTTTCGTGCATGTTGGACGTCAAGCACTTGAAAGCCAACGTGTGCGTTTGGCGTTAAATTACCTGTCTTCGGTGGATCCGTTTGCACGAGGGCGAAGAGAAGAGAGAAGAAGACGAAACAGCTGCTGTCAGCCTTCGGCAACATTTATCCTCCATTCATAGTAGCTCGTCTACTCAGAAATAAAACACCCGAGAGATCCGCACCACGGTCGCCCCCCTTCAACCTGTTAGCACCCTAATAATAAAACTACTAATGACCGTGTATCCATTTGAGTTCCGTTAAAGCAGCAATGCGATGAAGTGGGGTCTTCCTGCAATACGCTCAACAGACACTCGTAGATTAAAGTTAATCTACAGAGCCTGCTATGGCTAGCAAGCTGGTTGTACGCCTACCGTCCTCCCTACTGAACCAAGATGGCGGCGTCCTCCCATCACAACAACCCGACGTCGAGGAGCCCAACCAACACGCAGAGGAGCGAGTCATCTGGGGAGGCCTGCTGGGCGGAGTCCATCACACACAATCTCTGTTATTCAGTAGGGAATGCATTTTCCCATTGGAGATATGGTGTATGAGCGTTACATAAAATCTGGGAACGTCGGCCCTTGGTTTACTCCTACGAGTGAGTCATGTAAAAAAATTTGCTGGCCATTTTTAAAAGGATATGTGCTGAGGCATGTAGAAATCACTAGAAGCACATTAAAGACACATTAAGAGATACATCCCTCCCTGAAACGAGCGGTCAAATATATAGTTTTAAACCTTATAAATGTTTTCTTGGGTTTCAGGGGTACAACAGTATTCCATACATGCCATCCAAAGACTTCCATAAACTCAAATGTATGGAATAAATAATAAACCGAGTGCATCAATTCTACACACATGAGCATGACCCCCCCCCTGAATCGTTACAACTATTGGCTGAAGAGGCCTTATATAATGATAAATGCACAGCATTTGAAGTCTGATTGATTGTAAAGCAAAGCATTTACTCCTAATTAAAGGTTTGTGGATAAAGGTGCTCTAATATGCACTCATAACATTTTTTTCCTGAAATACTTACAATTAAGTCACATTGTAGATAGCAACTAAAACAAATACATCTTTATTATTCACACAAGGTGTAATGTTTCCATATGAATAATTGCATATTTCGAAAAAACACCAGTGAAATGTCTTTCATTGGGGCCTCACATTTAATCTTTAAGGAAAGAAGACAGTGGGGATGTCATTTGACGTGTAGAAAAACACATTTCTGAATGTTTACGAACATTGTTGCAGATAGGTAGGGTTTTTTGTGCTAACTCAACTGATTGTGGTTTGTGCTTGGAACATCTGACATTGTGCACTACAGCTACGACACAGAACCATTATATTCTGAACCACTCCACAGCACTTTTATTTGAAATCATTATAACTTATGGAACAATAATAAGCATGCCTAATGTAAGCAGGACATATATTATTTAGTTGTGACACTAACATCTACAAAGGAGGCCTAGGCAGATGGAAAAACAATTCAAAAGTAAGCATTTCAGATTAAGATTTGAGCGTTCAAAAGGTTCAGTAAAACAAAATCACGTAAGCGAGTAAAAGAAGTACAAATGATTCACCGTATTCAAGTTTCTCCACGGCAGAATATCGCTTAGATCGGCATGATCGAAGCGCAGAACGAGGTCTCGAGCCCTGCAGCGGCGTTCCTGCAGAAGTCGTTTACCGTTAGAAAAAGTCGGCCGCTTTGCGTCGCTTGGGCAGCTGCAGCAAATCGTCTGTGAGCGAGGACGTGTCCTGTGAGCTGGGGGTCTTTCCCTTTGGTGGGCGTGGCTATGGGGGTGGAAGGGCCGCTCAGGGGGTTTTTGCAGCCGCTGGCACTGTGCGACGGGGACGGTGTGTAGCTCGCCCTCAGGGCTTTGTCCGTGTACTTGCTCGATGTGCGGTTGACGAGTCTCTGGAGGGCTGGCGTGAGAGCCGGGCTGAGGCCTTTGGGAGTTAAACTGTTAGGAAGTGAAAAAAAAGGGTACAATTCGGTGAGATGATCTTAATACGCCACGGTGCGGTCCAGCGTTTTTATTGCTTCATGGGGATTAGCCTACACAAAGCTTCAAACGCAATACATTACACAAACTGTCCAACTCTGGCAGTTCTCTGTGTCATTATGTTACTCATTTGGGGAACATGTATACACTTAGTAGTTTGTGTTCCAACTGAGACATCCACTGATAGACTATGATAAACTCTATGTCGGATGTTAATTGACCATTCTTACGTCTTCAGCTTGATGTTCAAAACCATTGGTTAAAGGTATCAGCGATTCTAGGCCCAAACATAATGATCACATTCATATGATCTCTCCTCACAATCATCTAGCTGCCCGTCCCATAAGCAGGCAGTCAAAAAACGGCATCTCTGTAGGCAGCCTAAGCTCCGGGATCGTACAAAATAAATGGTACGACCAACCACTCAAAACCAAATAAATAGTATTCCAACCAATTACCGACAAGGGGTGGGTGTTGTGTGGTATTGCACTGCGTTCATGATAGTTTTTACTGGATGCACCAAACAAGGAAGGGAGGTGCAAGCTGGCCCTGTTTGTTTGGGATCTCGCTTCAAATACCAACAGAAGCGACGTCTCGCAACATCGCTGATACAACCTTTAAGCACATGGCATAAATAACGATGTAGAGAAAAACAATCTGTGTGATTTATATTTTAACTTTCAAAATCTGATAGTTCTAATATTTATTACCAGTGTATGAGCTTCTGTGTTATGCAACTGTATGGTTCACTTGGCAAAAAACAAATTGTAAGTTTGCATAGAAACAAAATCTCAGTGGGAGCAGTTCTAATTTATCACAGAGTCATCCATCCACCGTGATTGATTTATGTTCTGCAGAATGCCGTCATGTCAAATCAAATTTGTGTACAGCAGGGCACGTACACGGTGAAGCACAACAGTGAAAGTTTTTTGTTTGATTAAGTGCCGATGGTTTTACCTTGCAAGGTTCTCTGACACTTTCCTCAAGGCCTCCTGCTTCTTGGCACGGGTTTTGGCAGCGGCCTCGTTAGCCATCTTTAAACCCAAGCGCTCCCTTCTCCCCGGCTCTGGAATCTGACAGGGTAGAACACAGAGACAAGGTTGGCATCTGAAAAACCAAGTTTCAATCAATTCAAAACACTGATTAAATGAATCATTCTGGGAGACTTCCTGCGCACCTTAAAGGAGGGGCCGTGGTTTCTTTCTGCGTACGGGGTGTCAGATCCATCCAGGCGGAAGGGAGTGCTCTCGATCTCTCCCCAGGTCATCAGTGGGGAGTCGGCTACACCTTAACAGATGACATTGTTTGGTAAGATGAGTGTAATTTGACAAAAGGTAAGACTATTGCATTAGCCAATGGCGTTCTTCTGCACAACTTGGAGGCAACTCAGAGCATCGTTTTCAGCAGGCCCTTACCAGGTGCTGGGGAGGGAGATCCTTCAAAGCCGTATCCGTTGACCATTGGGGAGTCATTGCGGATGAGATCTTTCCCATCTGGTCCGACTTTACCCTGTTTAAACTGGGGGGGGGCAGAGTTTACATTAGCTGCAGCCATTTCGGATGCTTTTTTTGCCATTTTCGTGCAGTCTTTCTCATAACCATGTGCATTTTTACTAACAAGTTTATTAACATGAATAACCCCGTTATTGGACATAAACAGTTTATGGCAATATACCCTCTGACATTCAAACAGTTCTTGGGTATGGAAAACAGAAAAGCCTTGTATATGCAGTAATCTGATTGCTTGAAAACTGGTATTCTTCTTTAAACGGTTGATTTTTTTTCTGGTTTATCTACAATTGAATTAACCCATGCACCTTTCATGAAAACACATTTACACGTACCTGTCGATTGAGGGCCGCAGCCTGCTGAATCTGGGTTTTGTTGAGGGCTTTGCTGAACGGGTCTACGGCAAAGCGAGTGTTCAGGTGAATCACCTCCCGTGGCTTTTTGAACAGAGTGTCATCTTTAACCCCTATTTAAACAAAAAAAAAGAAAAAAAAATTATATATATATATATATATATATATACACACACCACACACACACACACACATGCATAAATAAGTACACACATTAAAGTATTCAATATGTAGATTTATATAAAATAAAAAGTGTATTATCTTTTTCTCAGTCCTTAATTTCCTCCAAAGTGAAGGCCTATTGCTAGCATAAACAGCCAGATGAAGGTAGTGGCGCTGAGTAATTGTTCTCACCCTCAGGGTAGTACATTAGGGCATTCTTTGCTTTGTACTCCCAGGTCTCCAAGCCAGCTTTAACACAATCGATGGCCATCTTCTCAGCTGAGGGTAATGCCAGGTTTTCTTCCCGGCGCTAAAGAAAGGATCGTACCATTTTGGATTTAAAGAACATGCATCATGAGCGTTCAACTATGCATTTTGTTATAGTTAATATTTAAGAAATAATTGGAATGCACATACCTGTTTGTACTCAGCCTCTGCATCGTATAACCATGAATGTCTCAGCTTCTCCTTGTCTTCAGCCAGCTCCATGATCTGCTCAAATGACGCATTGTCCTCGCTGGTGTTCTTCGCAAGGAAACGATCCAGGCAGGGCAGTTCTCTTTTCTCGTTGCCCTCTGCGGAAACAGAGCGGTGGAAATAAGTCTTTGTTGTTGACTATGTCGAGCATTTATTAAAGTGTATTGCGTCTTAACTGGTAGCAAATAATAACTGGGAACTATAATTATTCTAAAAGTAATATCAGATTCTACAAAAAAATAAATCCTATTTCACCGTTAAAATAAGGGCAGAATTATTCAAAGTACTCTTTTAGGTCTAGCATGTTAGTGTCCCATCCCCATACGGAAAGATATCTTGTCTTGAGTAGATCGATTATGGGTAAAAAAA